>NC_069499.1:535195727-535348227 GCF_027579735.1 Bombina bombina
AAATACATTTAAACTTCTCATGAACAAAATACAATCCATGACAACTTTTCTAATATTTAACCCTTTAAGGTTTTGGGTTATTTTGCATGTCAGTCTTTTTTTTTATCATTGGTGAGCAGTTTTATCTCACACGCTACATAATTGGCTCAGGAGGGTGTAGGGTGACAAAAAATGTGTACCCTGTATGACCTGAACAGTGGTGTGTATGTGTGGCAGGGTAATTGAGAGTCTAACAAAGGTGGTGAAAAAGTTTGCACACATAGGGGGGTAGTTATCAAGCCATCAACTTTTCTGACTTCGCCGGCCCAATACGCCCGCCTAAGCTCGCCTACCTTCGCCGCCGCGGACCTGAAAAAATACGCCTAAGTTATCAAAAAAAGCTGTTAAAAAGCCACGGGGCAATGAGCAGTGGACTGTGAGAGTTATCACTCATCCGATCTCGCTGCTCTTCGGCTGTTTGACAGCTTTCTTGCTAGCCTGTCACTAAGCACTCACACTAAACTACACTGTTCTACCCCCTATACCGGCGCCCCCGGAGCCCCCCGCAACTAAATAAAGTTACTAACCCCTAAACCGCCGCTCCTAGACCCTGCCGCAAGTCTTATAAATGTATTAACCCCTAAACCGCCGCTCCTAGACCCCGCCGCAAGTCTTATAAATGTATTAACCCCTAAACCGCCGCTCCCGGACACCACTGCCACCTACATTATACCTAGTAACCCCTATCCTGCCCCTCCTATATGGTCACCCTCTATAATAAAGTTATTAACCCCTATCCTGCTGATCCCGCACCTCGCCGCAAATAAAAAAATAGTTTAACCCCTAAACCACCGCTCCCTGAACCCGCCGCAACCTATATTAAATTTATTAACCCCTATCCTGCCCCCCACTACACCGCTGCCACTGTAATAAAATTATTAACCCCTAAACCTAAGTTTAACACTAACCCTAACACCCCCCTAACTTAAATATTAATTAAATAAATCTAAATAATATTTATATTATTAACTAAGTTAATCCTATTTAAAACTAAATACTTACCTATAAAATAAACCCTAATATAGCTACAATATAAATAATAATTATATTGTAGCTATCTTAGGATTTATTTTTATTTTACAGGTACCTTTCAATTTATTTTAACTAGGTACAATAGCTATTAAATAGTTATTAACTATTTAATAGCTTACCTAGCTAAACTAAAGAGAAATTTACCTGTAAAATCAAAACTAACCTAAGTTACAATTACACCTAACACTACACTATACTTTAATAAATTATTCCTATTTAAAACTAAATACTTACCTGTAAAATAAACCCTAAGATAGCTACAATATAATTAATAATTACATTGTAGCTATCTTAGGATTTATATTTATTTTACAGGTAACTTTGTATTTATTTTAGCTAGTTAGAATAGTTATTAAATAGTTATTAACTATTTAATAACTACCTAGCTAAAAGAAATACAAAATTACCTGTAAAATAAATCCTAACCTAAGTTACAATTAAACCTAACACTACACTATCATTAAATAAATTAAATAAACTACCTACAAATAACTACAATTAAATACAATTACATAAACTAACTAAAGTACAAAAAATAAAAAAAGCTAAGTTACAAAAAATAAAAAAAAATAACTTACAAACATTTAAAAACATATTACAACAATTTTAAGCTACTTACACCTAATCTAAGCCCCCTAATAAAATAACAAACCCCCCAAAATAAAAAAATGCCCTACCCTATTCTTCATTAAAAAAGTTCAAAGCTCTTTTACCTTACCAGCCCTTAAAAGGGCCTTTTGTGGGGGCATGCCCCAAAGTTCAGCTCTTTTGCCTGTAAAAGAAAAATACAACCCCCCCAACATTAAAACCCACCACCCACATACCCCTAATCTAACCCAAACCCCCCTTAAAATAACCTAACACTAATCCCCTGAAGATCATCCTACCTTTAGTTGTCTTCACTCAGCCGAGCCACCGATGGAACTGAAGAGGACATCCGGACCGGCAGAAGTTATCCTCCAAGGGGCGCTGAAGAAATCTTCCATCCGATGAAGTGATCCTCCAAGTGGCGCTGAAGAAATCTTCCATCCGGGCGAGGTCATCTTACAAGAGGCGCTGAAGAAGTCTTCTATCCGGGCGAGGTCATCTTCGAAGCCGGGTCTTGAATCTTCATCACGCCGACGCGGAACATCCTTCTTTCCCGACGAACTATCGATGAATGAAGGCTCCTTTAAGGGACGTCATCCAAGATGGCGTCCCTTCAATTCCGATTGGCTGATAGGATTCTATCAGCCAATCGGAATTAAGGTAGGAAAAATCTGATTGGCTGATGGAATCAGCCAATCAGATTCAAGTTCAATCCGATTGGCTGATCCAATCAGCCAATCAGATTGAGCTTGCATTCTATTGGCTGATCGGAACAGCCAATAGAATGCGAGCTCAATCTGATTGGCTGATTGGATCAGCCAATCGGATTGAACTTGAATCTGATTGGCTGATTCCATCAGCCAATCAGATTTTTCCTACCTTAATTCCGATTGACTGATAGAATCCTATCAGCCAATCGGAATTGAAGGGACGCCATCTTGGATGACGTCCCTTAAAGGAGCCTTCATTCGTCGGTAGTTCGTCGGGAAAGAAGGATGTTCCGCGTCGGCGGGATGAAGATTCAAGACCCGGCTTCGAAGATGACCTTGCCCGGATAGAAGACTTCTTCAGCGCCTCTTGGAAGATGACCTCGCCCGGATGGAAGATTTCTTCAGCGCCGCTTGGAGGATCACTTCATCGGATGGAAGATTTCTTCAGCGCCCCTTGGAGGATAACTTCTGCCGGTCCGGATGTCCTCTTCAGTTCCATCGGTGGCTCGGCTGAGTGAAGACAACTAAAGGTAGGATGATCTTCAGGGGATTAGTGTTAGGTTATTTTAAGGGGGGTTTGGGTTAGATTAGGGGTATGTGGGTGGTGGGTTTTAATGTTGGGGGGGGGTTGTATTTTTCTTTTACAGGCAAAAGAGCTGAACTTTGGGGCATGCCCCCACAAAAGGCCCTTTTAAGGGCTGGTAAGGTAAAAGAGCTTTGAACTTTTTTAATGTAGAATAGGGTAGGGCATTTTTTTATTTTGGGGGGGTTTGTTATTTTATTAGGGGGCTTAGATTAGGTGTAAGTAGCTTAAAATTGTTGTAATATGTTTTTAAATGTTTGTAAGTTATTTTTTTTATTTTTTGTAACTTAGCTTTTTTTATTTTTTGTACTTTAGTTAGTTTATGTAATTGTATTTAATTGTAGTTATTTGTAGTTAGTTTATTTAATTTATTTAATGATAGTGTAGTGTTAGGTTTAATTGTAACTTAGGTTAGGATTTATTTTACAGGTAATTTTGTATTTCTTTTAGCTAGGTAGTTATTAAATAGTTAATAACTATTTAATAACTATTCTAACTAGCTAAAATAAATACAAAGTTACCTGTAAAATAAATATAAATCCTAAGATAGCTACAATGTAATTATTAATTATATTGTAGCCATATTAGGGTTTATTTTACAGGTAAGTATTTAGTTTTAAATAGGAATAATTTATTAAAGTATAGTGTAGTGTTAGGTGTAATTGTAACTTAGGTTAGTTTTGATTTTACAGGTAAATTTCTCTTTAGTTTAGCTAGGTAAGCTATTAAATAGTTAATAACTATTTAATAGCTATTGTACCTAGTTAAAATAAATTGAAAGTTGCCTGTAAAATAAAAATAAATCGTAAGATAGCTACAATATAATTATTATTTATATTGTAGCTATATTAGGGTTTATTTTAAAGGTAAGTATTTAGTTTTAAATAGGATTCATTAAGTTCATAATAGAAATATGATTTAGATTTATTTAATTAATATTTAAGTTAGGGGGTGTTAGGGTTAGTGTTAGACTTAGGTTTAGGGGTTAATAATTTTATTACAGTGGCGGTGGTGTAGTGGGGGGCAGGATAGGGGTAAATAAATTTATTATAGGTGGCGACGGTGTAGAAGGGGGCAGGATAGGGGTTAATAAATTTATTTTAGGTGGCGACGGTGTAGGGGGGCAGGATAGGGGTTAATAAATTTAATATAGGTTGCGGGGGTCCGGGAGTGGCGGTTTAGGGGTAAACTATTTATTTAGTTGCGGCGAGGTGCAGGATCGGCAGGATAGGGGTTAATAAATTTATTATAGAGGGCGGCGGTATAGGGGGGGCAGGATAGGGGTTACTAGGTATAATGTAGTTGGCGGTGGGCTCCGGGAGCGGCGGTTTAGGGGTTAATATGTATAGAGTAACTTGCGGTGGGCTCCGGGAGCGGCGGTTTAGGGGTTAACATATTTATTATAGTGGCGGTGGGCTCCGGGAGCGGCGGTTTAGGGGGTAATACATTTATTTAGTTGCGGCGGTGTAGGGGGGACAGATTAGAGGTGTTTAGACTCGGGGTACATGTTAGGGTGTTAGGTGCAGACAGCTCCCATAGGAATGAATGGGATGTCTGTCAGCAGCGAACTTGTACTTTCGCTATGGTCAGACTCCCATTGATTCCTATGGGATCCGCCGCCTCCAGGCTGGCGGTTTGAAAACCAGGTACGCTGGGCCGTAAAAGTGCCGGGCGTACCTGCTAGTTTTTTGATAACTAGCAAAAGTAGTGAGATTGTGCCGCACTTGTGTGCGGAACATCTGGAGTGACGTAAGAATCGATCTGTGTCGGACGGAGTCCGGCGGATCGAAGTTTACGTCACAAAATTCTACTTTTGCTGGTCTCTAGCCTTTGATAACTAAGGCAAATCAGCCTCGCCACAAATACGCTGTGGAATTCCATTGTATTTGAGGTTGACGGCTTGATAACTACCCCCCATAATGTATTGAACCCTTCAGTGCTCAAAGGGGGTACTACACATGTGTTTGGAGGTGCATAGACCCCCAAGCACTCCTGGACTAGAGCTGTGAGAAACAGTTTGGGGCTTCTAAAGCTTTATGCTTTATGCTTTTCTTTCGACTGTCTAGATGGTATGTACATTAACATGGTCCTTAAAGCCCAGAACATTGTGTGACATATACTGTATACACATCCAGATGGTGTTACGAGAATAAATACCTAAAGAGTCACCTGGTCATGGATGGGATTTTTAAGGTTTACCAAGTGCATTTTTAGAGAAAGCTGTATAAAAATCAAAGCCTTGATGACTCTGAAATTTGTGAAAACATGGGCTTAGTTTATCAATAGTAACAGCTTTTTATTTTGTAGACTGTGCTACATAATTATAGAAACTATTATTATTATAATTATTATTATTTTTTTTTTTAAATAGCAGTTTTATTGTTCTTGTTTGTGGACAAAATACTGTTTTTAATTGTAATATTAGAATGTTTAGTGCATTTTAATAGCTTTTTTAAATACAGCAAAATTTGAAGAATACTTGACCAGTAGGTGGCAGAATGCACTTGCAAATATATATATATATTCATTGGAGTCTCTAAAGTATTTACTACTCAGGTACCGGTAAAATAGCAGAGTTAATCAGCCTGGTATGTAAAATAGATTAGCTCACAGTCACTCCTGGCCAAAATACAGCAAATGGAGGATTCAACACATGTAATGTAAATGTTATACTTGAAGTCTAATCCCCCAGCATGTGGTGGGATAGAATCCCCTTGTATAGGGGCCCTGGTTCAAAAAGTTCACAAGTGAAAGTTACATTAGCCATGTGTGGCTCTCTGCCTCTGAACTTGCTGATGCAGGCTCTCATGAGATTGTCAAAACTGCCTCCTCAGTTTCATAACGAGAGCCCTTTATCTGAATAAGAAAAGTTTAATTTTGACCTCTATGTCCCTTCAAAAGCAGTCAAACCAAGGCCCTTCTATGTACGAGCTATAGACAAAAACACCACTAATGTAAGCAGTTACATCAGTTGGTTGATCTGGAACCCAGTTGCCAAAAAAGGCACAACCTTGTTCTTTTAAATTGACATTAAATACTATGAGATGGTAATATAAAATGATAAATGATACTGTGTCTGATGGCACTTTTCTGAGTGGTCACTATGAAGTGTGTATCCCGCGGCTGGACTTATGCGCACTGTATGCTTCACCTCACTCACCCTACAGGCGGTTTGGTTCGGGTGATGCCGGTCTGGGCCACTTCATTTCTGATAGAGGAGGAGGCATCCCGATCACAGGAGAGGGCTGAATATATTAAAAAGGGAGATATGCTCTGGGCTAGTACATAGAAGGCTCAAATTAAGCTCCACAAAAAACTAAGTTGTGTTCTGTTGCACTTTGTTTCTTCTCCCTATTTCCTACTTAAGCATCATAATATTAGATAATAGCACTGGGCTCAGCTACTTTGCATGACTGTTCTAATTAACTGGACACTAATGATGAAGTGCTTATTTGTATGTTGTATGTTTTTTTGTTTTTTTAATATATATATATATTGGTAATCCCCTTCCTATGTAAAAGCAAGGGATATGCGGTCTGCAGGGACATATAGTAATATAGACATGTTTGCCACTATCTATCATAAGGATGCCTAGTTATACATACCCGAAAGGGGATTGACATTGTGGTCTGCGGCCGGGACCACAAAGGAGAATTGTATTTCAATATCGGCACTACACCTTAATACCTGCTCCTAGCAATAGTCTATCTCCACTGTTTCTCCCATACTTAAATTCCCGCATTTATCGCTCAAATAATCAGATGTCTCACTCGATATCATATTTTAATATCTAACTCTTACCATATAGAAAAGAGTAGACTCCCTCAAGATTGTGCATATTTTAAACAACTCCCTTTCTATCGCAAATCAGACACATGAGCTAAGGAGGTTAGACTTCTTAATACATAATCAGTCTCTAATTAAGTATAAGTCTAAGGGGATAGCTAGTCTCAGTAAGCCCTATCTTTAACATAACCCTCAGATGTCACATAAAGGTTGCTTAAGTTATGTTGCTTTTCACAATGCATAGTATTACATGTTACAAAAAAGTCTGTTCTAGGCCATTGCATCTTCATCATTTGAATGCACGTATATTATTGGATTTAGCTTTCTATTTATAGATGCAAAGTTTAAATGTTTGTTCTTTGTTTATTTGCTTTTTGACTTATGTTTTTTTCATCTTTGTTTACACCATAACCCCCTGGACTTGCTCTCGTACAACCTTACAGGTCCAAGAGTGACCTAATATTCTGTAATAAGGGGGATAAGAAAGGAAAAAAAAAGAGGACTACAACTTCTTTAGAGTATATAATTATTTGATTTATTGTTTATCATTTGAAAAGTGCGTATGTATACTGTTTATTTCTTCTTTGTCCTCAATAAAAATTAAATATAAAAAAAAAAATGAAAATGATAAAAAATATATATAAAAAATCTGTATTATACTTTCATTATTTATTTTGCCCCCTTTTCCTGTAATTCCATTATAAAATTGTGATTTTTTTTAGTTCCTGTTAGTGCAGAACAGTGTTATATTCCACACAGCCACTGGCTGCACACTCTGGTGACCTATTTATAACTATCCCTAACTGACCACAGCCCAGAAGGTAACCTAAGTTACAACATGGCAGCCCCCATTGTTTTATAGACACTAAAAAATTACACTTATTTGGCATGTTATTCTCAGACTAATCTTTTCTTTGACTGCATCATTCTATCTAGCATTTATTTAGGGTCAGATTACAAGTTGAGCGGTATTTAATGTTCTTGCTCATTCGTTAAATCCGCTAGAAGAAAGGTTTCTGCACACATCGGGTTAAAGCCGAACTTTGAATATCGCAATTTCATTAACGTATCCCCCCATAGAAGTCAATGGAGCAAAAAAAGTGAAGAAAAAAAAACACCCTACTCGCACATAAATCCGACTGCATATTTTCAAGTGCACTAACCCAACATGAAAATATGAATATTTCACATTCCAATGTTCTTCACATAGAAGAATATGTTATATTTATTCATAAATACTTGTGTGCGTATGTATATATACTGTGTGTATATATATATATATATATATATATATATATATATTGTGACAGAAAGCAAGGCCTGGTTATAAATGGAAGATATTTAAGACCAAGCATTGTACATGCTATTTCTCCTTTCAGTTAAAACCCCAGGGAGAAAGAGTGTGTATTTGATTATCCCAGACAGCTGTGAAGCTGTCCAGCAGCTAATCACAGGTGTGGCTAATTAGAAGTTGTGAGGGTTTAAATAGCAGCCTCACTTAGGCCTAGAGAGAGAGATATACAGCTACAGAAGCTGGTGTGTGTGTTTGTTACACTGTGTAAAAGACTTTTGTTCCTGTGAACTGTAAAAGGACATTATTTTTACAAAGCACTTGTGAATGCTGTGAAGTGCTTGGACACATTTAAAAGTACTTAACTTTGCTGCAGAGGAAGGATTTCCCTCTTTTGAAAATGAACTGCCTGTTTGTTATTGCTGTGAAAAATAAAGCCTTTTAAACTACAGTGGATTGTCCTGTGCTGCATTTGTGCCCTAGAAGACCGTGGTTAAAAGTGTTTCCTGTTACACTTGGTGGAGAATGCGGGCAACCACGTTGTAAGTCTGTGGGCATAATAATCTGCAAGCAACATGGAGGAAGTCATTAAAGCTTTGATCCATTCTAATGCTATACAGCAAGAGACTAACAGAAAAGCTGCTGAAAATAGTGCAGCACTGCAACAGTTGGTCTTGGCCCAGTCAGAGAGTGCTATGCTGCTGGCTAAATCACAGAAGGAGAACACTGAATTGTTGATACAACAGATGGCTGCTGTGCAAGCTGAGACATTCAGGAAGACCCAGGAGGAGCAGCAAAGTGCTACACAGACTCTGCAACGAGAGGTTCAAGCCATATCAGAAAGACTGAACTCTGAATATGTTGGTGGCAGCCAAGGTTCCAGAGTAATAAGGGCTAGTCATTATCTTCAAAAAATGACAGTAGCTGATGATGTTGAGGCGTATCTTTTGGCATTTGAACGCACAGCAGAAAGAGAAAAATGGCCGACAGTTGAGTGGGCGAGTATACTTGCGCCATTTCTTAGTGGTAAACCTCAGAAGGCCTACTTTGATTTAGAGCCAGCACAAGCCAGTGACTATGAGAAATTGAAAGCAGAAATCCTTGCACGCCTGGGGGTGACTTCGGCAGTCCGTGCACAAAGATTCCATTCCTGGATGTTTTCATCTCAGAATGCTGCAAGATCCCAGATGTTCGACCTTATACATCTTGCCAGGAAGTGGCTGCAACCAGAGGTTAATTCGGCTACCAAAATAGTGGAACTACTGGTGATGGACCGGTTTCAGCGTGGATTACCTACTTCCCTGCGGCGGTGGGTTAATCAAGGTGATCCTCAAACAGCGGATCAGTTGATTGTATTGGTCGAAAGATTTATAGCTTCAGGAGAAGTTTTGCAACAATCTTCAATGGATCAGCCCCACAATCCCAAGTCCCAGAGCTCTACAAGAACTGGTAAGACTGTTCAGGGGATAAAGAGGATAAGAGAGCAGCAGGTGTATAGGCAAAACACCAGAGACATTTCCCCAGGAATTAAGGAAACATTTAAATATAACCAACCTGTAAGATGTTTTAAATGTAATGAGGTTGGGCATATTGCTAGAGACTGTGATAAAGATGAATTTACGGACTGGAATGTTGCACATTCACTATTGTCTAATAGCAACAGCTCTGTTAATAATGATTCCCATTGGTGTACTGTGACGGTTAATGGTAAAGTGTCTAGGGCTTTGCTTGATTCAGGAAGTATGGTCACACTAGTGGCTAAATCTTTAGTACCAGATGCAATATTAGATTATGGGAAAAAAATGGGAATTATCTGTGTTCATGGAGATAAATGGGAATATCCTACAGCTGAGGTGGAGATTGAGACTCAGTGTGGTAAATTAAAATATTGTATTGGTGTAGTACCAAATTTAGCCCATGAGGTGGTGATAGGGAGAAATTTTCCAAGATTTCTGGAGTTATGGGAATCTCCAGAAATATGTCAAACTTCTGATATTTATGTATTTCCTTTCTCTGAAACTGATTCTGAAGGGGGTTCCATTGAAAAGGAGAAAAATAAGATTAATTGCCCTATGCCTGTATTAGTAGGTGATCAACCTTCTCAGAGTAATGAAGTACCAAGTACTAGCTCAGAAAATATTGATGATTTGATAGATCTGGTTGGTGGCCCTGGTAATTTTAAAAAAGCCCAATGGGAGGATGCAACATTGGTAGAGGCAAGAAATAATATCAGGGTTATAAATGATGTTAATTACAAAGTAAGTCAGCCAGGGAGAAGGAAACCTGAGCAAATATATCATATAAATCTGTTAAAACCTTGGAAAGATAGGGAAGTTTTAGTTACCTTAAAACCTACAGAACTTCCTGTCACTGAACCAGAGGTAAATATATCGGAAACCCTATCTGTACATCAGAAGCGAGAGGTCAAGGATTTTATTAGAATGAACAAAGAGGTATTTTCTGTGGTCCCGGGAAAAACTAATGTTATTAAGCATGACATAACAGAACCAGGGAAGAAGGTCTGCCTTAAACCCTATAGGGTCCCTGAGGCTCGTAGAAAGGCTATTAAACTGGAGGTAGAAAAAATGTTAAAGCTTGGGGTAATTGAGGAATCACAAAGTGAGTGGAACAGTCCAATCGTGCTTGTTCCAAAGCCGGATGGTTCATTAAGGTTCTGTAATGACTTTCGTAACCTTAATTGTGTTTCCAAATTTGACACCTACCCAATGAATAGGGTGAATGAGTTGATAGAAAGGCTAGGAAAAGCACGTTATCTCACTACAATTGATTTAGCGAAAGGGTATTGGCAGGTGCCTCTCACTAGTCAAGCAAAGGAAAAGACAGCTTTTTCAACCCCAGAGGGCTTATTTCAGTATACGGTGTTGCCATTTGGTTTACATGGGGCCCCGGCAACATTCCAGAGGATGATGGATAGAATTCTGAAACCCCATGTTCGTTATGTGGTAGCATATTTAGATGATGTTATAATTTATAGTACAGATTGGGAATCCCATCTTCCAAAAGTTCAAGCAGTACTTGATGCAATACGGTCCGCTGGGTTAACTGCCAATCCTGCAAAATGTACCGTTGGTTTACAGGAAGCTAAGTACTTGGGTTATACTATTGGTAGAGGATTAGTTAAACCTCAGACAACAAAAGTAGAGGCCATACAGAACTGGCCACAGCCTCTAACTAAAAAACAAGTAAGAGCATTTATTGGGATAACTAGTTATTATAGAAGGTTTATCCCGAATTTCGCTACAATTGCGGCACCCTTGACAGATCTCACAAAAGCAAGGGCCCCAATTATGATAAAATGGTCCCCAGAAGCAGAACAAGCTTTTAAGCATTTGAAAGATGCCCTTTGTGCCCATCCAGTTTTGGTAACCCCCAATTTCGATAAAGATTTTATTGTACAGGCAGATGCCTCTGATGTTGGTTTAGGAGCAGTTCTCTCGCAGGAGTGTCAGGGAGAAGAGCATCCTGTCCTTTTCCTAAGCAGAAAACTTATTTCACAGGAAAAGAACTATTCTATAGTGGAGAAAGAATGCCTTGCCATTAAGTGGGCTTTAGAGACCCTTAGGTACTATCTGTTGGGAAGAAAATTTAAATTAATAGCAGATCATGCTCCTCTCACATGGATGAGTCAGAATAAGGAAACAAATTCAAGGGTTACTATGTGGTTTCTTAGCTTGCAACCCTTCAATTTTACTGTTGAGCACAGGGCCGGTCTTTTGCAGGGCGATGCTGATGGTTTGTCTCGGGTACATTCATTGATGTCCATGGTCGCTCAACCCACTGGGTGTGAGCTGGGGGGGAGGATATGTGACAGAAAGCAAGGCCTGGTTATAAATGGAAGATATTTAAGACCAAGCATTGTACATGCTATTTCTCCTTTCAGTTAAAACCCCAGGGAGAAAGAGTGTGTATTTGATTATCCCAGACAGCTGTGAAGCTGTCCAGCAGCTAATCACAGGTGTGGCTAATTAGAAGTTGTGAGGGTTTAAATAGCAGCCTCACTTAGGCCTAGAGAGAGAGATATACAGCTACAGAAGCTGGTGTGTGTGTTTGTTACACTGTGTAAAAGACTTTTGTTCCTGTGAACTGTAAAAGGTCATTATTTTTACAAAGCACTTGTGAATGCTGTGAAGTGCTTGGACACATTTAAAAGTACTTAACTTTGCTGCAGAGGAAGGATTTCCCTCTTTTGAAAATGAACTGCCTGTTTGTTATTGCTGTGAAAAATAAAGCCTTTTAAACTACAGTGGATTGCCCTGTGCTGCATTTGTGCCCTAGAAGACCGTGGTTAAAAGTGTTTCCTGTTACAATATATATATATATATATATATATATACTGTATATATATATAATCATACATACAATAATATACAATATATATCTACACCTATATATATATATATATATATATATATACATGTTTATACATAGGTATAGATATACTGTATACAGATATATTTATAGGAATATTTGTTTAAAAATACGTAAAACATATCCTGCTATGTGCAGAACATTGGGATGTGAAATGTTTACAGTAAATACACAGTATAACACTTTTTTAAATATGAATATTTCATAAATGTGATTTTTCATGTTTTCATCTACTTAACTGAAAAGGCTCCAATGCCTCTTATGTATGTGTATATGTGTGTATATATGTATTTATGTGTTTATATGTGTACATATGTTTGTAAGTACATATGTAAATACATGCATACATCTGTACACACACACACATATGTATCTTTATGTTAAAGCCCTTTGCCTTTTTTCTAACACCTGAGATCTCATATCTTTGAGCCCTTATAACTTTACTGTGCAATTTAAAAACATTTTTTTTATTAGATAGTGTTATAATGAGTGTAACTGTACTTTTTGATGTATTTCGTGACACTTTTATGTTTTTTGAAACAGTTAACCATACAGGGAGTGCAGAATTATTAGGCAAATTAGTATTTTGACCACATCATCCTCTTTATGCATGTTGTCTTACTCCAAGCTGTATAGGCTCGAAAGCCTACTACCAATTAAGCATATTAGGTGATGTGCATCTCTGTAATGAGAAGGGGTGTGGTCTAATGGCATCAACACCCTATATCAGGTGTGCATAATTATTAGGCAACTTCCTTTCCTTTGGCAAAATGGGTCAAAAGAAGGACTTGACAGGCTCAGAAAAGTCAAAAATAGTGAGATATCTTGCAGAGGGATGCAGCACTCTTAAAATTGCAAAGCTTCTGAAGCGTGATCATCGAACAATCAAGTGTTTCATTCAAAATAGTCAACAGGGTCGCAAGAAGCGTGTGGAAAAACCAAGGCGCAAAATAACTGCCCATGAACTGAGAAAAGTCAAGCATGCAGCTGCTAAGATGCCACTTGCCACCAGTTTGGCCATATTTCAGAGCTGCAACATCACTGGAGTGCCCAAAAGCACAAGGTGTGCAATACTCAGAGACATGGCCAAGGTAAGAAAGGCTGAAAGACGACCACCACTGAACAAGACACACAAGCTGAAACGTCAAGACTGGGCCAAGAAATATCTCAAGACTGATTTTTCTAAGGTTTTATGGACTGATGAAATGAGAGTGAGTCTTGATGGGCCAGATGGATGGGCCCGTGGCTGGATTGGTAAAGGGCAGAGAGCTCCAGTCCGACTCAGACGCCAGCAAGGTGGAGGTGGAGTACTGGTTTGGGCTGGTATCATCAAAGATGAGCTTTTGGGGCCTTTTCGGGTTGAGGATGGAGTCAAGCTCAACTCCCAGTCCTACTGCCAGTTTCTGGAAGACACCTTCTTCAAGCAGTGGTACAGGAAGAAGTCTGCATCCTTCAAGAAAAACATGATTTTCATGCAGGACAATGCTCCATCACACGCGTCCAAGTACTCCACAGCGTGGCTGGCAAGAAAGGGTATAAAAAAAGAAAATCTAATGACATGGCCTCCTTGTTCACCTGATCTGAACCCCATTGAGAACCTGTGGTCCATCATCAAATGTGAGATTTACAAGGAGGGAAAACAGTACACCTCTCTGAACAGTGTCTGGGAGGCTGTGGTTGCTGCTGTACGCAATGTTGATGGTGAACAGATCAAAACACTGACAGAATCCATGGATGGCAGGCTTTTGAGTGTCCTTGCAAAGAAAGGTGGCTATATTGGTCACTGATTTGTTTTTGTTTTGTTTTTGAATGTCAGAAATGTATATTTGTTAATGTTGAGATGTTATATTGGTTTCACTGGTAAAAATAAATAATTGAAATGGGTATATATTTGTTAAGTTGCCTAATAATTATGCACAGTAATAGTCACCTGCACACACAGATATCCCCCTAAAATAGCTATAACTAAAAACAAACTAAAAACTACTTCCAAAACTATTCAGCTTTGATATTAATGAGTTTTTTGGGTTCATTGAGAACATGGTTGTTGTTCAATAATAAAATTAATCCTCAAAAATTCTGCACTCCCTGTAGCTCTGAGGACGTGGTAACCATTCTAGCGTAAATCGCATTTGCATTCACTTTCACCTTGTAATACGAATGCTAAACCCGACACACAAAAACACAGGCTATATTCCCCTTTTCACTTGTGCGTGACTGTTAGAGCGCCACTTGTAATCTGGCCCTTAGTGTTTAAAGTCCCTTTAAACTTAAATTATAGAAATGCAGTAAACGTTTTTTTCTAGTTGCAGCAATCAGTTTCCTCAATAATGTAATGGATATTCATATTAATAACACCCAAACCTGTTGATGATACCTAGGTATCCAACTGTAGGGGGCGCTATTCACATATATTAGTAGTTAACAACATTTGATGTGCAACAAAACAATAATAAATCTCAAACCATACACCTAGTGGAAATAACTTAGCTGGATTATTGGCCTCAGCTATGTAACATGTACTGATACTCAATATAGTCCTGAAATCTTTAAGAAATTCTTTTGGTAAAGTCCAGGTATGGTTGGTAGTATGATATTCACTCTTGATAGAAGGCTTGATGGGCAGCTCCTCTTATAACAAACAAAGCAACCGAACATCTGTGGAAATTAATCACAAAGAAAAGAGGGCGCCTCCTAGTGCAATATTGCAATATAATAAACAAAAAATAGAATTTGTGCAAGAAAAATACTCACAAAATAAGCAGCACCTATGTGCTGATTGGGGCAGGCTGGGGAATCACAGTAACCCAGCTACACTGATCCAGCAACTGGATGATGGAGCTTCAATGGAAACAAATGTAGAATCTGAATCAAAAAAGAGATGGGAGAGCACCTTCTATTGCAATAATGTAATATAAATGGCACAAATGGACAAACTTGAAGATTGTATACTCACAAAGGGAGCAGCACCTATGTGCTGATTGAGGCAGGCTGGGGAATCACAGTGACCCAGCTACACTGATCCTGCAGCAGGATGATGGTTTCCAATATCTCCAAACAAACGATCAGGCTTAGACTTCCATAAAAATATCAATTTATTTAAAAATTCAAGGGATGTGAATTGACAACACCCCAATATAAAAACAATTGTTTAAAAACAGTGGCAACTAGTTTCTCAGCTACAAAGGAAACATCCAAGGTGGAGCATCCTCTTCCAACGACATCCGACGACTAAATGATGGTAACTTTAAGTGACGTCATCCAAGATGGCGTCCCTTCAATTCCGATTGGCTGATATAATTCTATCAGCCAATCGGAATTAAGGTAGAAAAAATCCTATTGGCTGATGCAATCAGCCAATAGGATTGAGCTCACATTCTATTGGCTGATTGCGTCTGAGTGTGTTTTTATGTATGTCTGAGTGTTTGTATGTGTGTGTTTTTGTGTTTGAATGTGTCTGCTTTCTTGGGGGAGGGGGGGTGACACCATAACTTACCGCACCGGGTGACACCAACCCTAGTGACACCACTGAGTCAACACTATAATAGAAAATATTAAAGGCATAGGAAAGTCAAAATTAAACTTGCATGATTCAGATAGAGCATGTCATTTTAAGACACTTTTAAATTTACTTATATTTTCTATATTTTCAAATGTGCTTCGTTCTCTTAGTATCCCTTGTTAAAAATGAATACGCACATATCATACACTAGTGGGAGCTGCTGCTAATTGGCTAAATTGATGTGTTCAGCTTCCTGCCAGTAGTGCAATGCTGTCTATTCAGCAATGGATAACAAGAGAATGAAGCAAATTTGATAGTAGAAGTAAATTGGAAAGTTGTTTAAAATTGTATGTTCTATCTGAAACATAAAATAAAATGTTAGGGTTTACTATCCCTTTAAATGTAACATTATCATTCACTAATATCATGGCACTTGTTGATTGCATCCGGTGAAACCACTATAAAATATATTTTATCTTGTGGGATTTTTAATACAATTTATGATTCTGTATATAAATCCGTACTTTTATTTTAGTTGTGAATTTGTTATTTTTGAGTAACTTGCAGATAATACCCATTTAAAAACAATGCCCGTATTGCTAGCTTTTAGATATCCAAAGATTCCCTTTATATTTTATCACATTTCTAGATTGGAATTTTTTAAACATTTATGAAGCCTTTTTTTATTAAGCTAACTCTCTGAAACCATAAAATCGTTGGTTTCTCAATATCAAATATATAGGTTATCTGCCGTTTTGTTAATATCTGACTTGCAGTTAATTGATGCTGTTTTCCCTCCTCTCTTTGCAGTACAAGAAGCATCGCTCCTCTCACATGTACACCAATAACTTTGCAAAATCAGTAGTGAACCTAGTAGATTCTGTAAGTATATAACAGGCATGGCTCAATGGCTCCATATTTCTAACATGAGTGGGCAAATGTTAAATGAACCCAATATGCTGTCTCCTTAAATATTCACATTATTAACATTCACCTAGATTACGAGTTTTGCGTTCATGTTTTAACGCTGAAAAAATGGCCATTTCAGCATTAAAACAGCAACGCAGCAATTACGAGTCTTGTCGGTATAGCTATACCGCAAGCATTTTAGCCTGTAACACAACGTCGGTCCCGTACACAAAAAAATACGTTTTTGTGTGGGATTTCTATAGCGCTCCCATTACAAATTTTGCGGTGAGGAAAAAAAGCTTGCATTACACCCTATAACGACACGATCCGTTTCGCAATCTGAGACCAATAGTTATGAGTTTTACGCAACAAAACTGTTACACAAAACTCGTAACTAAACTATTATAAAGTACACTAACACCCATAAACTACCTATTAACCCCTAAACCGAGGCCCTCCCGCATCGCAAACACTATTTTAAAGTTATTAACCCCTAATCTGCAGCTCCCGACATCGCCACCACTAATAAAATCTATTAACCCCTATTCCGCCACTCCCCGACATCGTTGCCACTATACTAAAGTTATTAACCCCTATTCCCCCGCACCCCAACATCGCCCACACTATAATAAAGATATTAACCCCTATTCCGCCGCTCCCCAACATCGCCACTAAATAAAGTTATTAAAGGGACAGTCTACCATAGAATTGTTATTGTTTTAAAAGATAGATAATGCCTTTATTACCCATTCCCCAGTTTTGCATAACCAACACAGTTATATTAATATACTTTTTACCTCTGTGATTACCTTGTATCTAGGAACCTTCTTTCAGCCCCCTGATCACATGACTGTGACTGTTTATTATCTATTGTCTTGCAGTTAGCATTGTATTGAGCTAAATCTTAAATAACCCCCTGTGCCTGAACACAGTGTTATCTATATGGCCCACGTGTACTTTCTGTCTCTTTGTGTTGGAAAGAGATTTAAAAAGCATGTGATAAGAGGCAGCCCTCAAAGGCTTAGAAATTAGCATATGAGCCTACCTATGTTTAGTTTAAACTAAGAATACCAAGAGAAAAAAGCAAATTTGATGAAAAAAGTAAATTGTAAAGTTGATTAAAATTAAAAGTCCTATCTGAATAATGAAAGTTTAATTTATACTAGACTGTCCCTTTAACCCCTAAACCTCTGGCCTCCCACATCACTGCCACTAAATAAACCTATGAAGATAGAAGATGCCGCCTGGATGAAGATAGAAGACGCCGCCTGGAGGGATGAAGACCTCACCGCCTGGATGAAGACCTCTCGCCGCCTGGATGAGGATGGATCTTGTAATTTTAATTTAAAGTTAGGGGGTTGTTAGGTTTAGGGGTTAATAGTTTAATTTAGTTTTTTGAGATGTGGGAGGCTGTCGGTTTAGAGGTTAATAGGTTTATTCAGTGGCAGTGATGTAGGAGGCCAGAGGTTTAGGGGTTAATAACTTTATTTAGTGGCGGCGATGTCGGGGAGTGGCGGTATAGGGGTTAATAACTTTATTATAGTAGTGGCGATATAGGGAGTGGCAGATTATAGGTTAATAGATTTTTTTCGGTGGCGGCGATGTTGGGGGTGGCAGATTAGGAGTGTTTAGACGTGGGGTTTATGTTAGGGTGTTAGGTTTAAACATAACTTTTTTTTCCCCATAGACATCAATGAGGTTGCGTTACGAAGCTTTTCATTCCGTGATCGCTAGTGTTAGTTTTTTCTAACACTTTCTCCCCATTAATGTCTATGGGGAAAGCGTGCACAAGCACGTCAAAGCAGCAATTCTGTGTGGTATGGAGCTCATCGTTACCATATTGCACGCACAAGGCGGCTTTTTCAAAACTTGTAATGGTAGCGCTATGGAGCGTGAAATAACGCAACTTTTGTTGCATTTGTTTCGCACCCACTATAGCGCAAATCTTGTAATCTAGGTGTATGACATTTAACTCTGGCAGTACACTGATAAGGTTGTTTTGCAATCCCATTTGGCCAACCGAATCCCCCCACCCATTTAAATAATCTAATTATGCTATAAATCATACCTTAGTTGTTGTTACATTTTCACACTGGGTTAAAATGAATTCCTTATCCACAGGCTGCATTTAATACCAGCACATTTGTGAAACATGGATTTGCCAATATCTTAAAATATTACCTAAAGAAATGGATTTTGTAATATATGTTGATTGCACCTTCCATGACAAAGCTTCACGTCACACACTTTCAGTAAAGCTTTTCAAAGACACCAGATAATGATTTTTTTGGGTCATCTGACTGCATTGTGTCTGATTCCTTGACTTCAACTATGTGTCTATTCCCTTTGCAATGGATAACTGTTTGCTGGGGATAAACACACAGTGAAAAATGGATTTGTTACAAAAATAAAGATATATAAGATATAACATAATTAAGCATTTCATTTTTTACATTGGGATGTCATGTTAATTTCCTTTTGTTTTAAAGGGATACGAAACCCAATTTATTTTCTTTCATGATTCAGATAGAGCATGCAATTTTAAGCAACTTTCTAATTTACTCCTATTATAAAAAAATGTCATTCCCTTGGTATCTTTATTTGAAAAAGCAGAAACATAAACTTTGGAGCTAACCCATTTTTTTATTCAGAACACTGGGTAGCACTTGCTGATTGTTGGCTACATTTAGCCACCAATCAGCAAGTGCTAACCAGGTTCTGAATCAAAAATGGTCCGGCTCCAAAGCTTACATTTCTGCTTTTTTCAAATAAAGATACCAAAAGATAGAGAGGAAAAGTTGATAATAGGAGTAAATTAGAAAGTTGCTTAAAACTGCATGCTCTATCTGAATCATGAAAGAAAAAAAATTGGGTTTAGTGTCCCTTTAACTAGTGAGAAGATCAAGTCTATTTGGTTAAAGTAAAAAAACGCAATTTTGTGTTGGTCTCACCTTCCTTATTGCAAAGCTAAATATGGTAGATTATCCTTTTGGATATTGTACATACCCTAAAACAGCCAGCTGAAATTGACTAGAGGTGGGAAAATGGCTCTTTGCGACATTCAAATGGTAAAATCAAATCTTACTATTATATATATTATTTTGTTCAAATGTTTCAGTTGAACAAGGGTATATATATATATCTTTTTTTTTTTAACTAATGTTACATTTCAGTATATTGATTGTATATTATATCTAATAAAATATGTAAGTTTATGGAAATATATTCCTATATTTTCAAAGTATTTAATCAAAGGTTACATTTGATAAAGCACATTTTAAATGTGGCAACACTTGTCGTTTGTTGACCCAATTTTGCATGTGCAACCTACTTTAATACTGCTTTTCTGAGTGGAAGAAAAGGAAATACAGTACTGTGCAAATGTCTCAGGCCACCATTAGATTTGTTTTTTTAGAAAGGTTTTAATGACCATTTATATTTATTTTTCAGTCTCTTTATTAAGATACAAACATAAAATACAGCAAATATGTACACAAAATATAAAAAACAATGTCAGTATTTAGTGTGACCTCCCTTGGCACTAAGCACAACTTGGACTCTTTTGGAGAGACTGTCCTGAAGTTTCCTGAAGTAATCTTCTGGTATATTATACCAGGCTTCTTTCAGCATTTCCCAGAGGTCTTCTTTAGATTTAGGTTGTCTTTTACTTATTTCCCTGTCCAGGTGATCCCATAATATTCAGGTCTGGACTGTAGAGGCCAGTCCTTGACTGTCAGTGTTTTCTGTCTTAAGTTGGAGCGCTAACCCGAAGGTGCACTAGGACAACTGAAATACCTATGTTCTTCACTTATATAAATATATATTTAAAAATAAAAAAAATTCTATGTCCAATATAGATGACCGCACTCACTGGATTTAGGTAAAAAAAAAAGGCTAATTTTATTGTGTCGTTCCGGGACAAAATCACCTTCCTCAGACAAACAGGAACATAGTGCACTAAAGCTTTAAATACCAAAAGAACCCTCCCCCCAACAAAAAGTGTGCCTAAAAAATGTCATAGAAACATAGCAAGCATAAACATCGTGAAGTAGACATATATACATGTATAATATCAATACTGATGTAAAAAAATACCCAAGATAAAACCATGTATAATAAAATAGATGGTGTATGTCTAAATATACAGGAAGACTACTAGTATATACGTTACATAAGCCAATCTAGTTAATACATCATGCATAACTACATCCTTGTGTGAATCAGACATTGATCAAGCCTATGAGAGACATCAAGCTTATGTTATACCGTGATGTGACTGTGCAAGCCATGATCACGGTAAAATAAAATGTATGCAGGGGATGAACAATATTCACTCTAATGGAATCTAAGTAATTGTAATATATTAGACACTAGATCAACCCTGTTCACAAGAAAGCCCATGTTTGTGGGTCACGTGACACACAATCAGAGTACAATAGATCCTATTGGTGCACGTGTTAGCAAGTGACTGTCAGTCAGAAGAGCAATTGGACATCCACATGATAGGATTGACAAATGGTATCACAGGCGAAATATAACAATTATGTAGCAATATAATGAAAAGAACAACATAAATTAATGGGAATGTCAATAAGTGTAATTAAGTGGTGGCCACACAATAGGCATACCCCTACTCTATTGGGCCTATTTATCAAGCCGTTAACCACAAATATGCTGGAATTCTGTAGCGTAATTGTGGCGAGCTTGATTCTCCTTATTTATCAAAGCCTACAGACCGGCAAAAGTAGAATTTTGTGATGTAACATACGTTCCGCCGGTTTCAGTCCGACATAGATCGATGCTTACGTCACTACAGATGTTCCGAATGCAAATTCGGCACTATCTGACTACTTTTACAAGTTATCAAATAGCTACCAGGTACGCTCGCTCCTATTCTGGCCCAGCGTACCTGGTTTTTAATCCCTTGAGGCGGCGGATGCCATAGGAATCAATGGGAGTCTTAAAACAGCGAAAGCTTATGTCGATATCCCATTGATTTCTATGGTAACGTTTACACCTAACACCCTAACATAACCCCCGAGTCTAAACACCCATAATCTGCCGCCCCCTACACCGCCGCCACCTACATTATACTTATTAACCACTAATCTGCTGCCCCTACACCGCCGCTACCTACATTATACTTATTAACCCTTAATTTGCCGCCCCCTACACCGCCGCCACCTACATTATACTTATTAACCCCTAATCTACCGCCCGACACCGCTGCCACCTACATAAAGTTATTAACCCCTATCCCGCCACTCCTGGACCCCACCACAACTAAATAAATGTATTAACCCCTAAACCCCTGGCCTCCCACATCACTACCACTTACTAAACCTATTAACCCCTAAACCGCCAGCCCCCCACATCGCCATAAACTAAATTAAACTATTAACCCCTAAACCTAACAACCCGCTAACTTTATATTAAATATTAACTCATTCCTATCTTATAATAAATTTAAACTTACTTTTAGATTTAAATTAAACTATATTAAACTACTAATTAATTTAATCTACCCTAACTATTATACTAAATTACATTAAACTATATTAATTAATAATTAATCTACCCTAACTTTTATACTAAAATTACATTAAACTACAAATTAAATTAACTATATTATATATTTAAATACCTAACCCTACTCAAATAATTAAAATCTACACTAAAAAATTACTAAGTTACAAAAAACTAACAACTAAGTTACAAAAAATAACAAACACTAAGTTACACAAAATACAAAACACTAACGCCTAGATTTGGAGTTTGGCGTTAGCCATCAAAACCAGCGTTAGAGGCTCCTAACGCTGGTTTTGGCCGCCCGCTGGTATTTGGAGTCAGTCAGGAAAGGGTCTAACGCTCACTTTCCAGCCGCGACTTTTCCATACCGCAGATCCCCCTACGCCATTTGCGTATCCTATCTTTTCAATGGGATCTTTCTAACGCCGGTATTTAGAGTCTTGGCTGAAGTGAGCATTAAAAATCTAACGACAAGACTCCAGCCGCAGAAAAAAACCAGGAGTTAAGAGCTTTTTGGGCTAACGCCGGTTCATAAAGCTCTTAACTACTGTGCTCTACAGTACACTAACACCCATAAACTACCTATGTACCCCTAAACCGAGGCCCCCCCACATCGCCGCCACTCGATTAAATTTTTTTAATCCCTAATCTGCCGACCGCACACCGCCACCACCTATGTTATACTTATGTACCCCTAATCTGCTGCCCCTAACACCGCCGACCCCTATATTATATTTATTAACCCCTAATCTGCCCCCCACAACGTCGCCACCAGCTACCTACAATAATTAACCTATAATCTGCCGACCGGACCTCACCGCTACTATAATAAAGTTATTAACCCCTAATCCACCTCACTCCCGCCTCAATAACCCTATAATAAATATTATTAACCCCTAATCTGACCTCCCTAACATCGCCGACACCTAACTTCAATTATTAACCCCTAATCTGCCGACCGGACCTCACCGCTACTCTAATAAATGTATTAACCCCTAAAGCTAAGTCTAACCCTAACACTAACACCCCCCTAAGTTAAATATAATTTAAATCTAACGAAAAAAATTAACTCTTATTAACTAAATTATTCCTATTTAAAGATAAATACTTACCTGTAAAATAAACCCTAATATAGCTACAATATAACGAATAATTATATTGTAGCTATTTTAGGATTTATATTTATTTTACAGGCAACTTTGTAATTATTTTAACCAGGTACAATAGCTATTAAATAGTTATTTACTATTTAATAGCTACCTAGTTAAAATAATTACAAAATTACCTGTAAAATAAATCCTAACCTAAGTTACAATTAAACCTAACACTACACTATCAATAAATTAATTAAATACAATACCTACAAATAAATACAATGAAATAAACTAACTAAAGTACAAAAAATAAAAAAGAACTAAGTTACAAAAAATAAAAAAATATTTATAAACATTAGAAAAATATTACAACAATTTTAAACTAATTACACCTACTCTAAGCCCCCTAATAAAATAACAAAGCCCCCCAAAATAAAAAAATGCCCTACCCTATTCTAAATTAAAAAAGTTCAAAGCTCTTTTACCTTACCAGCCTTGAAAAGGGCCATTTGCGGGGTAGGCCCCAAAGAATTCAGCTCTTTTGCCTGTAAAAAAAACACATACAATACCCCCCCCCCAACATTACAACCCACTACCCACATACCCCTAATCTAACCCAAACCCCCCTTAAATAAACCTAGCACTAAGCCCCTGAAGAACTTCCTACCTTATCTTCACCACGCCGGGTTCACCGATCCGTCCACCGAAGTCTTGATCCAAGCCTCCGAAGTCTTGATCCAAGCCCAAGCTGGGGCTGAAGAGTGACGTCTATCCTCCGGCTGAAGTCTTGATCCAAGCGGCAAATGAAGAAATCTTCGGGAAGAAATCTTCATCCTATCCGGGCAGAAGAGTAGATCCGGACTGGCAAACATCTTCATCCAAGCCGCATCTTCTATGTTGTTCCATCCGATGACGAGCGGCTGATCTTGAAGACCTCCGGCGCGGATCCATCCTCTTCGTTCGACGTCCAACTGAAGAATGAAGGTTCCTTTAAGGGACGTCATCCAAGATGGCGTCCCTCGAATTCCGATTGGCTGATAGGATTCTATCAGCCAATCGGAATTAAGGTAGGAAAATTCTGATTGGCTGATGGAATCAGCCAATCAGATTCAAGTTCAATCCGATTGGCTGATTGGATCAGCCAATCAGTCTGAATCTGATTGGCTGATTCCATCAGCCAATCAGAATTTTCCTACCTTAATTCCGATTGGCTGATAGAATCCTATCAGCCAATCGGAATTCGAGGGACGCCATCTTGGATGACGTCCCTTAAAGGAACCTTCATTCTTCAGTTGGATGTCGAACGAAGAGGATGGATCCGCGCCGGAGGTCTTCAAGATCAGCCGCTCGTCATCGGATGGAACAACATAGAAGATGCGGCTTGGATGAAGATGTTTGCCTGTCCGGATCAACTCTTCTGCCTGGATAGGATGAAGATTTCTTCCCGAAGATGGACTTCTTCATTTGCCGCTTGGATCAAGACTTCAGCCGGAGGATGGACGTCACTCTTCAACCCCCGCTTGGGCTTGGATCAAGACTTCGGTGGACGGATCGGTGAACCCGGCGTGGTGAAGATAAGGTAGGAAGATCTTCAGGGGCTTAGTGTTAGGTTTATTTAAGGGGGGTTTGGGTTAGATTAGGGGTATGTGGGTGGTGGGTTGTAATGTTGGGGGGGGGGGTATTGTATGTGTTTTTTTACAGGCAAAAGAGCTGAATTCTTTGGGGCATGCCCTGCAAATGGCCCTTTTCAGGGCTGGTAAGGTAAAAGAGCTTTGAACTTTTTTAATTTAGAATAGGGTAGGGCATTTTTTTTATTTTGGGGGGCTTTGTTATTTTATTAGCGGGCTTAGAGTAGGTGTAATTAGTTTAAAATTGTTGTAATATTTTTCTAATGTTTGTAAATATTTTTTTATTTTTTGTAACTTAGTTCTTTTTTATTTTTTGTACTTTAGTTAGTTTATTTCATTGTATTTATTTGTAGGTATTGTATTTAATTAATTTATTGATAGTGTAGTGTTAGGTTTAATTGTAACTTAGGTTAGGATTTATTTTACAGGTAATTTTGTAATTATTTTAACTAGGTAGCTATTAAATAGTAAATAACTATTTAATAGCTATTGTACCTGGTTAAAATAAATACAAAGTTGCCTGTAAAATAAATATAAATCCTAAAATAGCTACAATATAATTATTCATTATATTATAGCTATATTAGGGTTTATTTTACAGGTAAGTATTTAGCTTTAAATAGGATTAATTTATTTAATAAGAGTTAATTTATTTCGTTAGATTTAAATTATATTTAACTTAGGGGGGTGTTAGGGTTAGACTTAGCTTTAGGGGTTAATACATTTATTATAGTAGTGGTGAGGTCCGGTCGGCAGATTAGGGGTTAATAATTGAAGTTAGGTGTCGGCGATGTTAGGGAGGACAGATTAGGGATTAATACTATTTATTATAGGGTTTTTGAGGCGGGAGTGAGGCGCATTAGGGGTTAATACCTTTATTATAGTAGCGGTGAGGTCCGGTCGGCAGATTAGGGGTTAATAATTATAGGTAGGTGGAGGCGACGTTGGGGGCGGCAGATTAGGGGTTAATAAATATAATATAGGGGTCAGCGGTGTTAGGGGCAGCAGATTAGGGGTTCATAGGGATAACGTAGGTTGCGGCGGTGTATGGAGCGGCAGATTAGGGGTTAAAAAAAATATGCAGGTGTCAGCGATAGCGGGGGCGGCAGATTAGGGGTTAATAAGTGTAAGGTTAGGGGTGTTTAGACTCCGGGTACATGTTAGGGTGTTAGGTGCAGACATAGGAAGTGTTTCCCCATAGGAAACAATGGGGCTGCGTTAGGAGCTGAACGCTGCTTTTTTGCAG
Source organism: Bombina bombina (assembly GCF_027579735.1). Classification (NCBI taxonomy): domain Eukaryota; kingdom Metazoa; phylum Chordata; class Amphibia; order Anura; family Bombinatoridae; genus Bombina; species Bombina bombina. Next base: position 535,222,054 of record NC_069499.1, read on the forward strand.
GTGTTAGGTTTTTTTTCGGCTCAAAATGCCCCATTGTTTTCTATGGGGGAATCGTGCACGAGCACGTTTTTGAAGCTGGCCGCGTCCGTAAGCACCGCTGGTATTGAGAGTTGCAGTGGCGGTAAATTATGCTATACGCTCCCTCTTTGGAGCCGAACGCAGCCCTTCTGTGAACTCTAAATACTAGCGGTATTTAAAAGGTGCGGCCAGAAAAAAGCATGCGCAGCTAACGCACCCCTTTGGCCGCAAAACTCCAAATCTAGGCCTAAGTTACAAAAAAATAAAAAAAATAATTAGATTTAAACTAATTACACCTAGTCTAGGGGCCCTATGAAAATAAAAAGCCCCCCCAAAATAAAAAAACCCTAACCTACAATAAACTACAAATAGCCCTTAAAAGGGCCTTTTGCAGGGCATTGCCCCAAAGAAATCAGCACTCTTACCTGTAAATAAAAAATACAAACAACCCCCCAACAGTATAACCCACCACCCACACAACCTACCCCCCAAATAAAAACCTAATCTTAAAAAACCTAAGCTCCCCATTGCCCTGAAAAGGGCATTTGGATGGACATTGCCCTTAAAAGGGCATTTAGCTCTATTGCAGCCCAAAACCTAATCTAAAACTAAAACCCACCCAATACACCCTTAAAAAATCCAAACACTAACCCCAGAAGATTCACTTACAGTTTTGAAGATCCGACATCCATCCTCCAAGAAGCCGGCAGAAGTCTTCATCCAAACGGCCGAAGTCTTCCTCCAAGCCCGCAGAAGTCTTCACCCAGACGGCATCTTCTATCTTCATCCATCCGGCACTGAGCGGCTCCATCTTCAAGACATCCGACACGGAGCATCCTCTACAATCGACGTCTTCTTCAGAATGAAGGTTCCTTTAAATGATGTCATCCAAGATGGCGTCCCTTAGATTCCGATTGGCTGATAGAATTCTATCAGCCAATTGGAATTAAGGTTGAAAAAATCCTATTGGCTGTTGCAAGGGGTTAATGTAAAATTTAGCATACAAATTTGGGTAGATTAATTATTCATTTAATATAGTTTAATGTAATTTTAGTATAAAAGTTATGGTAGATTAATTATTGATTTAATATAGTTTAATGTAATTTTAGTATAAAAGTTAGGGTAGATTAATTATTAATTTAATATAGTTTAATGTAATTTTCGTATAATAGGGTATTTTAATTATTAGTTTAATATAGTGTAATGTAATTTTAAAGGTAAGTTTAAATTTATTATAAGATAGGGAGGAGTAAATATTTAATATAAAGTTAGCGGGTTGTTAGGTTTAGGGGTTAATAGGTTAATTTAGTTTATGGCGATGTGAGGGGCTGGCGGTTTAGGGGTTAATAACTTTATTTAGTTGCGGTGGGCTCTGGGAGCGGCTGGATAGGGGTTAATAACATAATGTAGGTGGCGGCGGTATAGGGGGCAGCAGATTAGGGGTTAATAACATAATGTAGTTGGCAGTGGGCTCCGGGAGCGGAGGGATAGGGGTTAATTCATTTATTAGAGTTGCGGTGGGCTCTGGGAGCGGCGGTTTAGGGGTTAATAACTTTATTTAGTTGTGGCGGTGTCCGGGAGCGGCGGAATAGGGGTTAATACATTTATTTAGTGGCGGTGGGCTCCGGGAGCGGCGGGATAGGGGTTAAACAGTTTAGTATAGTGGCAGTGCTTAGTGACAGTATACAAATAAAGCTGGGAAAAAGCCGAAGAGCAGCGAGATCGATGACTGTTAGTTAACAACAGTCCGCTGCTCATCGCCCCGTACTTGGTGCGCGGCTTTTTGACAGCTTTTTTGTTAAATATGGAGAACGTATTCAGGTCCGCGGCAGCGATGTTAGGCGATGTCAGGCGAGCGTATTGGTGCCGGCGAATGCAGTACAGCTGAAGGCTTGATAAATAGGCCTCTATGTGTAACAGCAAATGGGCAAAAATGATAAGTTCCTGTTTAGGCAAAACACAATTAAAAAAACAGGAAAATATGGAGACAATGCATGGTGTGTACAAAATGAGATAAAAATAACAGCAAAAGTCTGGCCAGGGTAGGGATGGGGCAAAAGTATATAGAATGCATCATAAGACATAAACATCAAACAATGTGACATCAAAATATCAGTGTGTTGAAAATAAATGTGACAAAACAATTTGAATCAATTGTGATATTGTGAGGTATATAAAGGTCACTAAATAAGCATAGGCAATATGTACGTCACTCCCCATAGGACCAAAGTATTGCAATACTATATAATCTGATTACATATTGAAAAACTAAAAACGGAATCAAATCATAGGAATAAATAGGTATATGGAGCATGACAGGAACTCAAAATGTTATGTGAAGGGGACCCCACATTAATATGTCCAAAACTGGGAATTAAATCCGGAACCATAACTATCAAGAACTATCCTGTGTCAGATATATCTGGTCTCACAATTGATCATAGACCTGTAGGTATAATGGGCAATCAGGACAATCAGTGGCCCTAAATTAGACAGACCATAAATGTCTAAATTAATTTCTACTTAGACAGACTATATTGTGCAATAAAGAGCCTGTGTCACATCGGTGGGGGATTCACAGGGATCACTATTCACCCACTTTATAAATATCAGGCACTAGAAGGTGATACCACATAGTCATCAGTAATATAGACATAGCTGGACCCGGGTCCAAACATGGCAAAGCATATACAGGCAGTCCCCGGGTTACGTACAAGATAGGGACTTTAGGTTTGTTCTTAAGTTGAATTTGTATGTAAGTTGGAACAGGCACTTTTTTTAGGTGAAACTCTAGCCAAACATTTTTTTTTTTGTTTTGGATAGCATAGGATAAAGTTTGTTTTGCTATCTGAGCCCCTGTTCAGAAAATTTCACATCACTTTCTGTCCTTGTGACAATTGGATTTTCAGTATTTTGGATTATCCTGGAAAGAAGGATTGTCGATAAAGCTCTATTTTCTCTGTATGTAAATACGAGTTGTACTTAAGTCGGATGTCTGTAACACGAGGACTGCCTGTATATCAACAATTCATAAGCACAAAGGGTCAAAGAATGATTTTCCTCCTTGGTTAGTCTAAATCATATTTACTGTATAATCCAGACACAGACTAACCAATTCCCATATGGTAGAACAAAGAACCAATTAACCCTGGTCCATGTAGTGTCAAAAGGATGAGGAAGGTCAAAGCCAACAGATGCAGAATTTATTCAGAAAATGCAATGCCATTCTATCATAGGGCTGGATTACAAGTAAGGCACAAACGGTTTTGCGTTAGCAATCTCGTGTTTTTGTGAACCATTTTCATTTCGCTGATATTACAAGTGAAGCGAAATCGCTTAATCACATTAACACTAATAAAAATTATTTTAAAAAGATTACACAAAAAAGTTATAAAGACTCAGACATATAAGATCTCGGATGTTAGGAAAAAAATGGCAGGCAAAGGGCTTTAACATTGAGACACATACATATATATTGCTAAAGATGTATTTGTGTGTGTGTATATATATATATATATATATATATATATGTGTGTGTGTGTGTGTTTGTGTGTTTTTATATATGTGTACATACTGTATATATTAAAGGGATAGTCTACACCAGAATTTTTATTGTTTTAAAAATATATAATTCCTTTATTACCCATTCCCTAGTTTTGCATAACCAACACAGTTATATAAATACACTTTTTACCTTATCTTATCTTTTTTACCTTATCTTGTATTTAAGCCTCTGCAAACTGCCCCCTTTTTCAGTTCTTTTGACAGACATGTATTTTAGCCAATCAGTGCTGGCTCCTAGGAACTCGACGTGCGTGAGCACATTGTTATCTTTATGAAACACATGAACTAACACCCTCTAATGGTGAAAAACTGTCAAAATACCCTGAGAGAAGAGGCGGCCTTCAAGGGCTTAGAAATTAGCACATGAACCTCCTAGGTTTAGCTTTCAACTAAGAATACCAAAAGAACAAAGCAAAATTGGTGATAAAATACATTGAAAAATTGTTTAAAATGACATGTCCTATCTGAATCATGAAATTTTATTTTGGACTAGACTGTCCCTTTAATGTATTTATATGTGTATATATGTATTTACTGTCATATGTACACATATAAAAACATTAATATATAATGTACACATATTTAGATTATATATTAGTGCATTATATCCCTTAGCCATTAAGTAAATGAAAACATGATAAAACATATTTATGCAATAATCATATTTAATAAAGATTTAAACTATGTATTTACTGCAAATATTTCACATTTTCTAATGGGAATATGCTATGTTGTTTGCACAATGAGTGTTTGTCTTTTTTTCAACAATTTTTTTTCTCCAATGACTTCTAGGGGGAATGTGAAAATGCAATGGCTTTTGCGCGATGTCTGGGTTTTTTTCCACTTTTTTTCTCCATTGATTTCTAAGGGGGGAATACATGCACGCGTACATGAAAAATACGTTGTTTTTTTAACTTGTAATATGAACAAAACCCGACAAGCGCAAAGATGAAAATCCTAGCAGAGTTTTCGCGATTGTGAAAAAAAAGATACAGCACAACTTGAAATGTTTAACCCATTCAGGAGCAGGGTATTGAGTATATGGATCCAATGTGCCTTAAACTGTAGCAATGTATTGTTCCGATCACATCCATGTGTTAGAGGTAGTAAATGATCAATGAGATGAAATATAAGACCTGAGCCTGAATGTTCCATTCTAAGCGAAGTGCCTAGCCAGCAGTTGGTCACTCTTCTGGTGTTTGATGACTGCTCTGATAGCCAAACAATTCTAGACCATGAGGCCGAATGATCAAATGTCTGTCGGACCTGATCCGACAGTACGGATCAGGTCCGACAGACCTCGCTAAATGCGGAGAGCAATATGCTCTCCGTATTCAGCATTGCACCAGCAGCTCACAAGAGCTGTTGGTGCAACACCGTCCCCTGCAGACTCGCGGCCAACGGGCCACCAGCAGGGAGGTGTCAATCAACCGTACTCGATCGTGTTGAATTGTGGTGATTCCTGTCCACCTCATCAGAGCAGACGGACAGGGTTATGGAGCAGCGGTCTTTAGACTGCTGCTCCATAACTTGTGTTTCTGGCGAGTCTGAAGACTCGCCAGAAACACGGGCCCACAATCTTCGTAGAGATGTATTTTACCTTAACATTATCATATATATATTTATATTAAAAGTAATAATTTGTCTATGTAAAGAACGGAGGAATGTAAAATGTATGTAACAGGCTTCGAGTTTCATACTTATGGTCTAACAACGTGTCGGGTTAGCCCACATGAAAAATTAGTAATCTGAAAGAGCGTTCTTGAAATATTAAATATAACATATTAAAAAATAATAATAATTATTAAAAACAATATTATAGCTACTTGAATCTAAATAATCCATAGAATATATATATAAAATGTTGTTATTATTATTTTAAAAACAGATAGCAAATTTGGAGCTTGAGGGGTAATAATGGCAGAAGCATTTTAAGATTATGGTCACTGGAAAAAACACTATTAAAAATAAGTGCAAGATTGTAATCAAGCCCTAAGTAAAAGGCAAAAAAAATGGCTAAAATAAAATTTCCAGCCACACTTTAAAAGGACCTTTATTAATACAGATCGGTGTTCATCATAATAAGACACTAGTTCAAACTTTATCAGAAACATTAGTCGAGGGATGTGTCACAGAAAAGATTATATTTCTTTACTAGGATGAAACGTTTTTTTTTATAGATTCAAAGGTTTCAACGTCATTGCATGAAAGAGTTCCTGTAATCATACAATATAAATATAATTTGTGCCCTTGTTCTGAACTCGTGTGTTGATTCTTCTGTCTACAATTTGCCTTTATAAATTTGTACTCGGTACTTAACAATTCAAAGCAATTTGGAGCAAGTGTTATTATGTGCAATTGACATTATCAAAGTACAGCAATGAAAGAGTTTATATCAGCCCCTGGGAGGCTTTTTGTAGTAAACACCTTAGATTGTGATGCATTTCATCTTGAATACACACAGGTCATTTACCTACTCCAATGTGATTATATTATTGTTTATGTTAATTCCCCAGCAGCCATTGTACAGCTTAAAGGATATTAACAATAACACAATTCTCTCATAAACAAAATACCCAATTACATAGGGCACAGGATGTAATAGTTTTTGTAAAAAATACTCTCCTGATTTTAATGAAAGAGTACAGAACTCTCACAAAGTTTACTAGGATTTCAAATAATTTATAATTGCAGTTGTAAAGGGCTTTCTCCAAATGTAAGAACTTTTGCAACTGAATATCTATCTAATCTATCTATCTATCTGTCTATCTATCTATCTATCTATCTATCTATCTATCTAGCGCTACATAATTTTGCGGCACTATACAAATAAATTATAGTAATAACAATAATTATCTATCTCTCTATCTGTCATCTATGTATCATCTATTTATCTATATATTATCTATCTATCTATCTATCTATCTATGCGGCGCTACAGAATTTTGAGCCGCTATCATCCATCAATGATCTATTTGTCTGTCTGTCTATCTATCATCTATCTATATATCTATCTATTTATTTATATATCTTTAAATCATCTATCTACATGTATATATGTGTGTGTATATATATATATATATATATATATACAGTATATATACAGTATATATATGTGTGTATGTGTGTGTGTATTAGGCATGAGCACAGACAAAAAATTGTTTTGGAGGATTTGTTTCTTCCAAAATAAGTTCCAGGGTCATTCTGTTCATATAATGTTTGACAGCATTATTAGTTGGTTAACAGGAATTTTCTCAAGGCAGCAGAGGGGCAGCTGGATAGCAGCTTAAAGTTAAAACACTAGTGAGTGCTACTACTACAAGTAGCACAAATAAAGTGTTTTTGATGGGGTGAGGACTGGTTAAGAGCAAAAGTGAAGCCTAAATACTTGTTGCCTGACACAGGACTCAATCAACTGACAATGAAATTGATGGATACAATTATTGAATAAACTTATAAAACCTTTAACCACCGTAATAATGTAAAGCCTTTTACACCTTTAGAGTAACAGTTTTAATAACATGAACAACTCACTTTTTGCTACACCTTATCGGTTCCTTTGTTTATCTGTTATGAAGGCTTCTCTTTTCATTTTAGTCTTCTGGGCATTTAATCTGCAACCATATCCACAAGATTATCTGCTAATACTAGGTGTGAAGGTGATATTACCCTCCCTCTACTGTTAGGAGATTTCCTGTCATATGCTAGAATATGTTTTTTTTTGCAGCCTTACAGATAGACTTTAACACAGAAGAAATCTGGTATTAAGTACAAGTGTTGAGCATAAAGGCACTAAGGGCATTTAATGAGGGACAATATTTCTAAAAGACGTAATAGTTTAAAACTAAAGGGGCCTGCACAGCTCTAGCATAATGACTAGTTTGCCTCATCATTAAAAAAAATATCACATCTGTTGTATCTATTCATTACACGCTTGGTACACACTGTATTTGGCATACATACCCTGCTTATGCTTGAGTGACAGACAAGTGTATGCACAGTGCATGCACACCAATCAGATTCTATGCATGCTCCAAAAACAGCTATAGGAGAATGATGATGCTGCCAATCTCAATGATAAATAATGCTAATAAATGGGAGCATTTGTAATAACAATATTTGGCAAATGTGTTTGTTACATGATGCTGGGAAGTCACCTTGGTCTCTCGTGTCCGTTTACATTGTACATTTTTATTACATTTGTATTTTTGAATTGTTTTCCAATATATGGGAGAAATAGTGCATGACTGACATCAAGAACAACCTGTAAACTGTGACTGTATGTCCTTTCCTAGATGCAAATTTAAAAAAACGCCCATTTCACTCTAAAATAGAAATGTGAATGATGGTGTGTTAGTTTTCTCTACATCAGTAATAGCTACATGTAGATTGTACAAGAACATATACAGTGTTCCCATGCAAGCTGGACTTGATGAGGACAACATTACGCTTTTTGCACCTGAATCCTAATATAGAAAAGAACATCTCTCTGGCATGAGCAAAATTGAATGAGGAATACAATCTGTAACTGTTACCTTTGCATTGTTTGTGTTTTATGGTTTGGCAAAAAAGGGTAAACATTCTATTATGTATGTTTCTATTAATCTGTATCCACCTGTCAAACTGTTGTTGAAAAACATTTCTCAACAGGTTAATTTAATTCTTTATATATTCCTATTTATTGATAAGCGGTTGCAACTGCTGGAGGTTCCACACTGCAATCTGCATCCTGTAGTGCAGCCCTTTCCTTAATGCATTCATGTACATTTACATTCAGCTGGGCTTTAAATAGCCAAAGCTTTATTAACTATTTCATAGCCAAAAAAATCTACATAATGTCATTAAATAAGATCCAGGGCATGTCTACAGCTCCACAGATTTGCTATAATCTACCAAAGCTCCACTGTGGTCATTTCATCAATAGCAATGACAACTTCCTCCTTACTGGTGCTCTAATTTCCTGTGCTTTAGAATAAATAAACAAAAACAATGCAGTGTTACTGTTTCCTATAAGTGCTTATATAGAGGTTTCACTTCAGCATCCTTGATGTTAGACGTTTCTAAGCCAATAAAACACACCAATTCTCTCTTTTTCCCCCCTTTTATCTCCTCCCCTGTGTGTCCTTCCTTTTTATTGGGATGGGCCAACTGTGTTTTCACCCAGTGTTCTGTTCCTCTACCTGTCCAATCTCACCCCCACAGATTTACAAGGAGCAGTTAAATACACGGGTTGTTTTAGTTGCTGTGGAAACGTGGACGGACAAGGATCGAATTCCAATTGGTTCTGACCCTATGAAGATGCTCCATGACTTCTCTAAATATCGACAGCATCACATCAAGCAGCACGCCGATGCTGTACATCTTCTCTCGTATGTACCTAACATGTTTAACAGTTAAAAAACCGCACAGAATTTCCAAATACTTTGAACTGTCCAAATGTTGGCAGGTGCTGCGTTAACCGTTTGAATCCTCAATGCTTAAACATTGAACGCTATGGCACTTTGCAGGTTTTGGATAAATACCCTTTGTATTAACTACTTGTCAAAATCAGGGAGGGTACATTTGTACACTGCTCTTTTTATATTGGTTCTCAGTAAATGATTAAGGGTTGATTTGAAGAAAAAAACATTAATAGATCCAGAGAGAGAAAATCAACCACCACTTTCACAGCTAAGCCTAAGAAACTAACAACTGTATCTAATGTAATTGATCTTCTCTTTACAAACTCTCTACATGTTTGTTTTTGCTGTTAAGGAATGGCACTTTTCATTACAAGAGAAGCAGTGTAAGCTACTTTGGGGGAGTGTGTTCTCAGTCTAGAGGAGTTGGAGTGAATGAGGTAAAGAACATTATAGTGTGCATTGAATAGATATTTCAAGGGACTATTTTTTAATATATCCCATCATTATTATTATGTATTTCCTCCTGTTTATTTTATTTTATTTTGTATTGCCATAAATTATTTTTTTTTACAAAACTAATAAAAATACATTTTAGTTTTAGTATTTAGTGTACAGTAAAATTAAACCTTCATGATTCAGATAGCGCATGCAATCTTAAACAACTTTCACATTTATTTCGATTATCTAATCTGCTTTGTTCTGTAGTAACCCTTTGTTAAAAAGCATACATAGGTATGCTCAGGAGCAGCAATGCACTATTTGGAGATAGCTGCTGATTTGTGGCTGCACATATATGCCTCTTTCCATCTTAATGGGAGGAGAGTCCACTGCTTCATTCGTTACTTGTGGGAACTAAGAGCCTGGCCACCAGGAGGAGGCAAAGACGCCTCAGCCAAAGGCTTAAATACCTCCCCCACTCCCCTCATCCCCCAGTCATTCTTTGCCTTTCGTCACAGGAGGTTGGCAGAGAAGTGTCGGAAGATTTGGAGTAGTCACTTATAGAGGGCAGTACTCTTTGCAATGGGACTGGAGTTTTAAGTAGTCCTGTCAGCCTCTCAGTGAGCATGGGTTAAAGTTAGAGTCTGGAGATGCAGGGAATGTCATCTCTGCGAAACCATCCCGACTCAGATTAACAGTTCCATAAGCAATCAGCGTTGATGAGTTGCGCTGCCTGCTTTCTGCTCTCAAGTCCATGTCAGGAGCGATGCTACTAACCTGTCACACTTTAAAAGCCGTGTTCCTGTTGCACGGCATAGATTCTGGTAAGATCATTTCATTTTTTTATACATAGAAGGGAAAAAGAAAGGGCGCCTCCTACTGTAGCCAATATGGTACTTGGATGAAAAACATGTGTAGATGAATATACTCACAATATTTGAAGGCAGATGTAATGCCTAAGAGAGCGGTCTGGGAACTTGCAGTGTCCTAGCAAACTGTGCACTGTAGTGGGCTGCTCCCTCTAGAATCAGAGGCGGATTCCAAAATCTATGAAAGAAAGGGAGGAAAAGGGCAACTCCTAGTGCAAATCAGTATGGTATTTCTGAATCAATTCACTCCCCCAGTAATCTGGGTACTCACGTTGGCAGTAATCTGGGTACTCAAGTTTCTGAATCAATTCACTCACCCAGTAATCTGGGTACTCACGTTGGCAGAGAAGCACCCAAATGGTGCAAATGACACCTACTGGACTATTATAGTGGCCCAGTGCACATAACCCTTGGCATCCCAGATACGTGTGTTCCAACTTAACACTGGTGTGCGGCAGTGGTTAGATCAAGCGGTTAGATCAAGCAAGGAGACTCAAAATCTTGCTTAGTAATAAAAAGTAAAATTTATATTTAAAAGGTAAAAAATACAAAGTACAATCATGTAAAAACAAATGTACTAATTGCTACGCGTTTCTCTGCGTCTGCTACGCTGTTTCCTCAGGCATATAGTACATAGATCGAACAGAGTCTCCTATAACAAAAACCACTACATAAATGATGTTGTAAATGTAATTTCTTTATTTAGTAATGAAAGTCTTGATCGATAGTTGTTAGTGTTTAAGCGAGATCTTTCAGATACCAGTTTGGGTTCGCAACATACTTGCTGATTAAACACCTGTTGATAGGGAGGTAACTTACTTCCAATTGGTAGCGGTTTTTGTTATAGGAGACTCTGTTCCCGGCCCTAGACTCTCAATGGAGTTGTGAGGTTCCGTCCCTAAAAGGGATGGCACTATCTTCATTCTTGCTAAACGTCTTACTATCCAGTTTGAGGATAGCTCTTCATTTTAAGAGCCCATGGATAAAGGATGGAAACTCTGTTAAGACAGTTGTTTTCAATATACAAGATATTTGTTTCCATTGGCCTTGAGGGTTGCTAATTCTTTTATCTGTGATGCTATTAGGCAGATTTTTCACCTAAAGGCTAAAGCTTCAGCCTTTTCTGTTCAGGCCCATCGGGCTCTGGCTGATGTCATGGTCTGAGGATATGACTTTTAAGTCTAGACTTCTTTCCCTCCCCTTTAAGAGAATGATTTGTTTGGTCCAGGCTTGGACTCAATTATCTCCACGGTCACAATGGGGCAAGGGTGCCCTTCTACCGCAAGAGAATCTGAACGAGTCTAAGGACAATTTTCGTTCTTTTCGTATTGATAAAGCCCATGTCAGCGGTCCTCTGCTAAGCCTAAGCAAACCAAGAGCTCTTGGAAGCCGGTTCAGTCCTGGAATAAATCCAAGCAGAACAAAAAGCCCCCTGAGTCTAAGTCGGCATGAACTGGGGGTCCCCGGTCCTCTTCTAGATCATGCAGGGTGCAATCTGTCGCTCTTTTCAGTCGCTTGGTTCAGGGACGTGCAGGATCCATGGGTCCTGGAGGTCATAGCTCAGGGTCACAAGATAGGTTTCAAGTCTCAGCCACCCAAGGGCAGTTCCTCCTCTCTCCTGTCTTCCTGACCAGAAAGAAGGGAAGCCTTTCTGGGATGCGTACGGGATCTGTTCTCTTAGGAGTTATTTCCCCGGTGCCTATCGCAGTGGGAGGTTTGGGATACTATTCAAACCTTTTTGTGGTTCCAAAGTAGGAGGGACTTTCCGTCCAATTTGGACCTGAAGTGCTTAAACACATTTTTGAATGTCCCCTCGTTCAAGAGGGAGACAATAGGTCCATTCTTCCCTCGTTTGAGAAGGGCAGTTCATGTCCACGATAGATCTAAAGGATGCTCCCGTCATGTACCAATCCTTAAGGACCACTTCCAGTTCCTAGGGTTTGTGTTCCTGGATCAGCACTTCCAGTTTATTGATCTTCTTAGCTGGTATAGTGGTGAGCATAACTGCCAAGTAGTTGGCCCGGGTTTGGTTCTCAGCCAACGCGGTATTCTCCAAGAAGTTTTTCGGAGAGTGGACCATTTGGAATTTCTCCTCTGTCTTCTTCGATCCCATGGATGGAAAATAAATCTAGAGAGAGTTTTCTTGTATCGAGTACCAGAGTGGAATTCCCGGTACTATAATAGTCTCCATAGTCATGAGAATTTTTCTAACAGACCAGAGACGTTGCAGACTAGCTTCAAAGCTTCAACATGTCATGCCCTCCAGAACATCTTAAGGCCATCTGTGGCTCGGTGTATGGAGGTGAATGGTCTCATGGTGTCCAGCATGGACATCATTTCCTTTGCCAGGTTTCACCTCAGACTGTTGCAACTGTGCATACTGAAGCAGTGGAATGGCGATCATTCGGATCTGTCTCAATAGATTCTCTGGACAACAGATCGAGAGAATCCCTCTCTGTTGTTTTTGTCCGGATCACTTATCCCAAGGGATGTCCGTCTCAAGACCATCCTGGGTTATTGTGACTAGGGTTGCAAGTCTGTCAGGAGGCAATGCTCTGAAGGCGGGGCCTCTGCTGGGTTCGTCCTAGTTTATCAAATTCCAATCAAACAATATATCCTTGGTGGCTTACATCAACCATCAGGGGGAACGAGAAGCTCCCTAGCTATGAGGGAAGTATCTTGGATTCTGGAGTGGGCAGAGACCCACATTTGTTCACTGTCAGCGATCCACATTCCGGGTATGGACAACTGGGAAGCGAATTTCCTCAGCATACAATACTTTAATCTGGGGGATTGGTCTCTCCATCCCGAGTGTTTTCAGAAATTTGCAAGAGGAAGATCTTATGACGTCTCATTACCAAGTTACTCAGATATGAGTCGAGGTACAGGGATCCTCATGGCGGAGCTAACAGATGCATTAGCGGGGCCTTGGAGGTTTAATCTAATTTATCTTTTACGGACGTTACCACTACTTCCTAGTGTAGTGGCTCGAATCAAGCAGGCGTCAGTGATACTGATTGCTCTGTCTTGGCCGCAAAGGATATAGTTCACGGACTAGTGGGGATGTCGTTATCTCCTCCATGGAAGTTACTTTGTTGCAGGGATCTGCTGACCAAGGTCGCTTTGCTCATCTATGTCTAGATCTCTGAGGCTGACTACGTGGAGATTGGACGCTAAGTCCTAACCAAGAGAGGGCTTCTGAGAGTGTTATTTTTACTCTCATTTAAGCTTGTAGATGGTTGCTCGTCGCATCTATCATAAGGTGTGGAGGATCTACTTATGCTGTTCTCCAGGATGAACTGAAGAAGGGCTTTCTGCAAGTCCCCTGAGAGGACAGATTTCGGCTCTGTCTGAGTTACTGCACAAGAGATTCGTTGAGCTTCCTGATGAGCAGTCACTTGTTAAGGCTCTGCTAGGATCAGACCTGTGTTTAGATCTATTGCTCCTCCTTGGAGTTTAAATATTGTTCTTTAGGTTTTGCACAGGCTCAGTTGGAGCCTATGCATGAAGTAGACATTAAATTATTGTCTTGGAAGGTTACTTTTCTACGGGCTATTGCTTCTGCATGCAGAGTATCTGTGATTACTGCCTTGCAATGCATCCCTCCTTATTTGGCTTTCCATGCTGATAAGGCTGTTCTACGAACCAAGTTAGATTTTCTTCCTTAGGTTGTGTCAGTTCGCAACATCAATTAAGAGATTGTGGTACCTTTCAACATAGTTCTGGATGTGGTTTGTGCCTTGAAGTCCTATCTTCAGACCATGTAGGAATTTAGACAAGCTTCTTCTCTGTTTCTTCTCTTTCCGGGAAGCATGGGGGTCAGAGGGCCTCTTCGACCTCCTTATCTTTTTGGCTGAGGAGTGTCCTCCGTTTCGCATTGAGACAGCAGGACATAAGCCTCCTCTGAGGATTACGGCTCATTCAACTGGAGCTGTGGCCTCTTCTTGGGCCTTTAAGAACGAGGCTTCTATGGTCCTCTTTACATACTTTTGCAACATTTTACAAATTTGATGTTTTTGCTTCGGTGGAAGCAGCTTTTGGGAGAAAGGTTCTGCAGGCTGTGGTGTCCTCAGTATAGGGTCCGCCTCCTTTTAACTTCCCGTTTTTTTCATTCAGTGTCCTCTAGAGCTTGGATATTTGTTCCCACAAGTAATGAATGAAGCAGTGGACTCTCCTCCCATTAAGATGGAAAACATAAATTATGTTTACATGAATATTTAATTTCCATCTGTGGGAGGAGAGTCCACTGCTCCCGCCCGTTTGCTCTGGTGGGCGGACCTAAAATTAATATTATCTTCTGGTTCCCTTGGCAGAATGACTGGGGGATGAGGGGAGTGGGGGAGGTATTTAAGCCTTTGGCTGAGGTGTTCTTAATTCCCACAAGTAATGATTGAAGCAGTGGACTTTCCTCCTACCGATGGAAATGAAATTATCAGGTAAAATTAATTTATGTTTTTCATTGAGTGTCTAGCTAACTCCCAGTAGTGCATTGATGCTCCTTCAACAATGGATAACAAGAGAATGAAACAAACTTAATAAAAGAAGTCAATTGAAAAGTTGTTTAAAATGGTCTGTCTGAATGATGACAGAAAATGTTTGGGTTTTATGTCCCTTTAATTATAATTTCAATTTTTTTGCATTAGTTAAAAAAAACAACACCACAGTGTCATCATTTTTGATAGCATACAAAGAAATGAGATATTGGCAGCCTTGTTTCATGCATGTGCTTCTGTATTGCTGCCCACAGTATGGAATTCTGATGTCTATGGCACAGCAGCTGGCACAGAGTCTGGCACAAAACCTTGGCATCCAGTGGGAGCCAGCATCTCGTAAGCCAAGTAAGTATCAAGCCAAGAAAGAGCATTTAAAGGTAATTGTAATGTTGTCTTTGCAGGCCTACGTATTTTATTGTTTAAGAAAAAAATATACACTCAATCAAAATTAGTGGAAATAATGTCTGTTTTAGGAAACAAATTTGTCAACTATCTTTCCAACTAACAAAGCATCAACATTTAAAGCTCTTCACCTAGTTCACAGATCCTTATTAACTTTATTTAATATACAAATAGTACCTTTTATTATCAAAGGACCCAATGCGGTAGATTTAACAAGCAGCGGATGCGGCTTTTTACGCCCAAAGCTTCCAGCTCGCCGAAAACTAAAGTTAAGAAGCAGCGGTCATAAGACCTTTCAGGTGGTGGAATGCAATCATCCTGATACGATTGGCCACGAATGTGCAGGGAGCGGCATTGCACAAGCATTTCACAATGTTAAATGCCGCCTGCATATGCTGTCGGCATTTAGCGATGTCGGATAGAGATGAATCACTACAGTGAATCATGTCCGCCCGGCATTTAATAAATTGAACCCATGGTGGCCGAATTATCAAGGTCCGAATGGAGCTTGATGCCCCTGTTTCCGCAGAAACAGCAGTTAGGAAGCAGCGGTCTAAAGACCGCTGCTCCATAACTTGTCCGCCTGCTCTGAGGCTGCGGACATCAATCCGCCCGATCCTATGTGATCGGGCTGATTAACACCCCCCTACTAGCGGCCGATTAGCCACGATCTGCAGGGGGTGGCATTGCACAAGCAGTTCACAAGAACTGCTTGCGCAATGATAAATGCAGACAGCGTATGCTGTCGGCATTTATCGATGTGCGGTGGACATGATACGCTACATCGTATCATGTCCGCTCGCACTTTCATAAATCGGCCCCTCAGTCTTAAATGGTTCTGTACTTTTATGCTGGAGGTTTTTAAAAGTACTAATTTATTCAATCTAATTGGCTCAAAATGCCACAATCCATTCAGATTTAAATCCACTGTTGTCAGTCTGCCTTGTTTCTTTTCTGGGTGTTCTGCAGATACAGATGAAATAAATGTGTTTTTTCTAGTTTCAGTAATAGAATAATCTAGACTATAATTTAAGAAATAACAAGAGGGCAACATGTGTAATGTGATTTAATTCATGAAGTCATTGATATAACTCATGTTTTTAATTTGTTTTATGTAAAAAAAAGGGTCTTCATATAAAAAAATAAAGCCACAATATGGGACTGATCACAATCTAATCATTTTAAACAGAAAAACACCTTTAAAGGAACAATAAACACCAAAAATGTTATTGTTTAAAAAGATAGATAATCTATTTATTTACCATTCTCCAGTTTTGCATAACTAACACTGTTATAGAAATATACTTTTTACCTCTGTGATTACCGTGTACCTAAGCTTCTGCAGACTTATCTCAGATTTTTTGACTGACTTGCATTTCAGGCAATTAGTGCTGACTCTTAAATAACTCCACGTGCATGAGCAACATGTTATTTATATGAAACACATGAACTACCGCCCTCTAGCAGTGAAAAACTGTCAAATGCATTCAGATAAGAGGCGGCCTTCAAGGGCTTAGAAATTAGCATATGAGCCTACCTAGGTTTAGCTTTCAACTAAGAATACCAAGAGAACAAAGCAAAATTGGTGATAAAAGTAAATGTAGAAAGATGTTTAAAATGACATGCCCTATCTGAATCATGAAAGTTTAATTTGGACTTTACTGTCCTTTTAAAGTCTATGGGGATTTTTGCAGATAAATTAATAAATACGTTTTTTCTGGAGGATTGTTATATATCCCTGTATTTTATACACCCACACATCAGATACATTTCTGTAAATACAGACTTATAAATATCATTAATTCTTTTATAATTTGAGGACATAAACGTTTCAAGAAGGATGAATATTATATTTAGTGAGACATTGAAGGCTTGTTAAAAAATATGTTTTAGTGGTACTCCTGCTGGAAGGTTTTGCTTTGCAAATCCTATACCTTTGTTGTAATTTTTCCTCTCCCTTTTTATTATTTGATTTCCTTTCATATTTATCTGGAATTGTAATTTACCCTGGAAAGAGTGTGACTGCACAGAAAGCTTTGGAGGATGCATTATGGAGGAGACAGGGTAAGTACCAAAGTTTCTTATAGCAGCACTCTTTGTTAAAGTGATGGTAAACTTTGCCAAACTAGAGACTAGAATATTAAAGAATGTTATGTGTACACTTAATAATTGTCAAAGCAGAAGCTAAAAAGCTATTTTAAACCTGTTTATTTTACTTCCGTTTTTCTTTTATGTCAGCAGCAACTGGCCCCTATCCACACTGTCTTTTTTTCTAAAAATCAGAAGGAGAGAGGTACAGCCAATAGGAAGCTGTGCCCCATGTCCCATTAAAGGTTGTATTTCTGCGCTCTTTCAGGCAGGGAGCGCATAGCTACACATGATGTTCTATAATATTCTGAACCATGATTTGGCAAAGTTTATCATGCATGCTTAGTAAAACAGCTCTAACGTTCATAAGTGACGTTTCCAGGAATTTTGTACAGGGGGCACTTGTCCACCAATGTTTTTATGGATGGGACTGCAATCGGGATGAGTGGTCCATGGGCCAGGTCGGATGGGTTGTGAGCGTGATTGGGTGTTTAATGGATGGGGTCAGGTGGAGGTGTGGGTAACCTAGGCAAAGTGATCGTAGGCAAATGAGGGCCAATCATAGTTGGTGGCATATGTAGGGGTTTGTAATCATGCTAGGGAGCTAATGCCCCCTCTGGCCCCCCTGGCTATGCCACTGACTATTATTAATTGTTCTAAACATCGGTACAGATCTCCTTCATTCTCCTTAATTGTATTCTTATTTACACTGACATAAACATATTTTGTTGGGAACTGAACCAATAAATAAAGGGACATTTTTTACATTTGTTGGCAGCTAGGATAGTTCTAAGGGGCCCAGTACTTCTAACTTTTACACTGCATGCTTTCACTATCAATTGCTGCACATAAGCTAACAAAACCTTAGTATAATAGCGAAACAAAAAGTAAAACGTACTATATAGGATGTGTCAGAAGCGCCGTGTGCTATTATAATAGTTAACTTTTATGTTCTTATGACCTTTCAAATCTCTTGACCTGGAGTTAAAGGGATAGTTTTTGTGTAAAAAGTGTGTTTGTTCCTTAAGAGAGGTTAAAAAGCAAATTCTGTACCAAGGTTTGCTGCCAAGTGATGCAAAATTATTTGCTAAAATGTGTTGCAGCACTGGTGATTTTTCTGTTACATTCCATTAAAAGAGATGCTGCTTGAAGTATTCAAAATCTCAAATATGGTACATAACATAATATGAATTTCTAGTTAAACACACAAACACAATAAGAAACAAGACATTCCACAGACTAATTCAGGAGGTTTACCTGGTATTTTGTTTTACAGACTTTAAAGGAACAAATTGACATCTGACCTAACAAAAAATAGGAGATTATTTCATACTCTGGAGAAAATAATTGAGCATGATGCCCAATGACATTTGGGGCCCACTTAAAGGTACACTGAACCCAAATTTTTCTTTTGTGATTCAGATAGAGCATGCAATTTTAAGCAACTTTCTAATTTACTCCTATTATCAATTTTTCTTTGTTCTCTTGCTAACTTTATTTGAAAAAGAAGGCATATAAGATTTTTTTTGGTTCTGCACGCTTTTTATTGGTGGATGAATTTATCCACCAATCAACAAGGACAACCCAGGTTTTTCACCAAAATGGGCCGGCATTTAAACTTACATTCTTACATTTCAGATAAAGATACCAAGAGAATGAAGAAAATTTGATAATAGGAGTAAATTAGAAAGTTGCTTAAAATGTCATGTTCTATCTGAATCATGAAAGAAAAAATGTGGGTTCAGTGTCCCTTTAAGAAATATAAAATGTATAAATAAATATAACCTTGAGGCTGTGCTATAATAAATGTAACCACTTTGTCTATATATATGAACATCTCTGAAAAGAGGCTGGAGATTCATTTTTCTTTTATTCTTTATTTCTTGTTATTCTTTCAGGGTGTATCATTCGCGCAAATTTTCCAAGTGTAGCATTGCGGAGTACAAAGAATTTCTGAACCGTGGCGGTGGTTCATGTCTGTTCAATAGACCAACCAAGGTAGATAAAAATCTTAATATTTTAGAACTGCTTTTTTCCCCGTTTTGAATAGCGCTCTGCTATTTTGGCTTAAAACATACTGTGTGCATATTTATCAAGCTCCGTATGGAGCTAGAGGACCCTTGTTATCAAGAAGTTATCAAGAAGTTATGAAGCAGCGGTCTAAAGACCACTGCTCCATAACTTGTCCGCCTGCTCTGATGCCGCGGACAGAAATCAACCCGATCGAATTTGATCGGGTTGATTGACACCCCCTGCTAACGACTGATTGGCCATGAATCTGCAGGGGGAGGCATTGCACCAGCAGTTCACAAGAAGTGCTGGCGCTATGATAAATGCAGACAGCGTATGTGCAGCCGACATGATATGCTACTTCGTATGTTCACTTTTTAATCGGCCCATAAAATTGTATATTTAGGCGTCAATTTATTAATATGTGAGCGGACATGATACAATGTAGCGTACCATGTCTGCTGCACATTGATAAATGCCGACAGCATACACTGTCAGCATTTATCATTGCACCAGCAGTTCTTGTGAACTGCTTGTGCAATGCCACCCCCTGCAGATTCGAGCAGGGGTGTCAATCAACCCGATCGTATTTGATTGGGTTGATTTCTGTCCGCCGCCTCAGAGTGCCTCTTTAGACCGCTGCTTCATAACTTCTGTTTCCGTACCTAGCTTGATAAATTGACACCCATAAATCATTATGTTGTTAGATAACATTAGACTTGTGCATGATCGAAAAATTTGTTTTGGTTCGGTTCGGATCGATTCAGATTTTTTCGAATTTCGGTTCGGATCGATTCGAATTCGGAAAAATTCGAATGAATTCGTTTCGGATTCTAAATAAATTCGGCTGGATTCGGTTCAGAGATTCGGAATTTCGGTATGTGTTAGGTGGGATATGCTGTGTATTAGACTAGTATTATGTACTGTATATTAGGTGTAACCCATAGCAGAGGGATATAACCTAATATACTGTACAATACTAGTGTAATCCATGGCCATCCAAATCTACCGAATAAATCCGAACTAATTCGGATTTATTCGGTAGAATCGGCACTATTTCAATTCGGAAATTCAGATCGATCCGAATCTACGAATTTAACGAATTCGGCCGAATTTCCGAATGGATCCGAAATGAATCGCACATGTCTAGATAACATTGTAAATACATATATGAATTAAAAGGTAAATAAAGTATAACTTAATATTATGGGGTCTATTTATCAAGCTCCGAATGGAGCTTGATGCCTCGTGTTTCTGGCGAGCTTTCAGGCTTGCCAGAAACACAAGATATGAAGCAGTGGTCTAAAGACCGCTGCTCCATATCCTGTCCACCTGCTCTGAGGCGGCGGACAGACATTGCCGGAAATCAACCCGATCGAATACGATCGGGTTGATTGACACCCCCTGCTAGCGGCCGATTGGCCGTAAATCTGCAGGGGGCGGTATTGCACCACAGTTCACAAGAACTGCTGATGCAATGATAAATGTCAACAGTGTATGCTTTCGGAATTTATCGATGTACCGTGGACATGGTCCGCTATAGCGGATCATGTCCGTCCGCACAATGATAAATTGACCCCATGTGTGCTAATAAAGATTTCATTTAGTGGTGATAGTCTAGCAGTTTTGACTTGAGACTCCATTCACCTAAAAATTGTATCCAATCACAAGGAGATTGTAGAACCATAATTGGTGTGAGGCTGTTACAGCAGTATGTCAAACATTTCGGTATATTTGAACAAAGAAACAAATTTTAATAGAATAAAATTAAGGGTGTATTTTATTAATCACACATCACTGAAATATTTCTACAATAACTCATGTAAATAAATGTTTTTTTTTTTATTATTAAGCACTATAATAAGGAGCTACAAATGTGCAGATATTTTTGTAATATGCTGTCTCTTTTTTCTTATCAGTTATTTGAAGTAACAGAGTGTGGGAATGGGTATGTGGAGGCAGGAGAAGAGTGTGACTGTGGATTTAGAATGGTAAGTTATAATCCTGCTGTTCACATGAGTGGTTGGAG
Source organism: Bombina bombina (assembly GCF_027579735.1). Classification (NCBI taxonomy): domain Eukaryota; kingdom Metazoa; phylum Chordata; class Amphibia; order Anura; family Bombinatoridae; genus Bombina; species Bombina bombina. The sequence continues at coordinate 535,243,367 of NC_069499.1, forward strand.
AGCAGGAAATGTCCAGTACACACCTGCATCTCTCATATGGGCACAAGTGCATCAGTCACTGAGGCAGCATGTTAATGGAACCTGAGAGTTAAATTTGGAGAAGGTGTGCTTACCATATCTGTAGAGCATGACAGACTTTGCCTTTATTTTGGTGCTTTCCTAGCCTTAGCTTCAAGCCACCTTTTTTCACACTATTCATAATGTTCCCACTATTCATAATTGATCTGTTACATTAATAGAGTCACATGAAAGCCTATTGAGGAATACCTACATTCACTGCAAAGTTTTTTTTTCTCTTTAATCATTTATCACTGGTATCTTTATCACAGCCACTATTCTTTCTCATTTTTGTTTGTGTGACCCTGTTATCCTCCACATCCTGCGTATACTAGTATAAACCATGGAGGTGACATTTCAATTCTGATGTCCAGAGAACACCTACATATCCTTCTCAGCACCTCCCACACTTGCTGCAGCCATCAATAACCTGTTGTCTACCCACAGCAGCACCCATCTACCATTCATATTACCACCACAACCACAGTCTGCCTCATCAAACCCAGGTGGAATCCACCCACTACTTTGACCACCCCACTGCAGTACCATCAGTTATAACAACCACTTAGCTTTCTAGTACAAAAACTTCGTGCAGCAAACCCCATCCAACACCTATCACCCCAACATCCATTACATTCCTCTATTTGCATCTAATGTTCAACTACAAAATAAAAAAAGGACCATGCCTGGCTAGCCCCCCTCATACTAGTGTAGTGGTCAATCATACACCCTAAAAGGTATTCTTTAGAAGTGACTGAAGCCCCATATATCCTCAACAGTTGGACACTTCTAGACTACTAGTTTAAAAAATGATCTAAAGTGTCCTTTACAGTAATTACTTTATGTGACAACTGGGGATGTTAAAGAAGGACCTCTGTTTTTTTAATAGGACAATTTAGTGATTTATTGTGAAATAGGCAACTAAATAGCACCACAAAAATAGAATCAATCGATTACCCTAAGCAATCAAACATGGGTCACACTTGGTGGACGCATTGGGTGGGTTTTAAGAGCTGTGGGGAATTTGAAGATAGGATTTGTGTCAATGGACATTAGCATTGAAAATTAAACTTATTATCTACCTGTTCCTCTGCATGTTTTATGAAAGTAATTATTTTTCTTGTTATTGCCCTGCAGAAAATGTTGCTTAAAAGAAGAATAATAGTAATTAAGCTACTATTTTTTGTTTCCTTTTACTCAGGACTGCTTTGAAACCTGCTGCAAGAAATGCTCTCTTGCGAATGGAGCACACTGCAGTGATGGCCCTTGCTGTAACACAACCTGTTTGGTGAGTACTGCCTAGCAAGTCTGATATTAATATTAATGTTTGCATGTATAAATGCAGTTAAAGCCATCAGTTCTATAAATGTCTGTTAAATACAAAAACATACTTTAGAGTACCAAGCCTTAATGGCAATGGGCTAGACTACAAGTGGCGTGCTATTTAGCACTTTTGCTCTAGTGCAAACACCACCAGAAGTAAACTTTTAATGTGCGCAGGTTAGCTGGCTTTTTACAAGTTGAAACTAAATGGATAGCATGTGAGTGAAACCCGATGCACACATACTTTAGGACTTCGGATATCGCGACTGCACTAACTTCTCCCCATAGACTTAAACAAACTAACACTTATCACTTGGGCCAACCCAACACCGTGTTAGACCAAGTGAGTTTAACCTGATGTGAGTTATTTAAATTTTATATTCCAATGTTCTTCATGTTAAAGAAAATGGTCTTTTTATTTTTAAATATATATTTCTATATATATCAGATTATTTTTGTGTAAATATTAAATCTATATATCTATATGAATATATACAGGTATAGATATAAACAGATATATATGTTAAACAATACAAAGAACATTTTCCCCTATGTAAAGAATATTTACACCAAATACACAGTAAAACACATTATAAATATTATAATTGAATACAAATTATAGTATATATGTGTTTATATGTGTATATATTTATGTATATACGTATATAAGTACATGAATACACATATAAACACACACACGTGCGTGTGTGTGTATATACAACAACATTTAAAATAAGGGGGAGGTAAAAGGTCAGTTTAAATCATCCACTACGCACAAAATATAGAGAAAATAACTTATTGTGTATTTCATTAACAAATATAGACAGTCCAGAAGGCTTGTTTTTCCCACAGAAAACCTCTGAATTACATTGTTTCCAATGCAGCAAATGATTCTGGGTAAGATATGCAAATTAGGTTCACAGTGACACACCTTTTTACTTCAAGTCTGCCAAAACATCACTGTTCACACACACACACACACACACACACACACACACACACACACACACACATACTGTATATATATATATATCCACATACACATATTTAGACACATACATATATATATATATATATATATATATATATGTATAAATATATATATATATAAAATATAGGCCTTTCCATTCAAACACCTTGTATCTGTTAAAGGGACATTAAACCCAACATTTTTCTTTCATGATTCAGATAGAGAATACAATTTTAAACAACATTCCAATTTACTTCTATTATCTAATTTGCTTTATTCTTTGGATATCTGTTGTTGAAGAAACAGCAATGCATATGGGTGAGCCAATCACACGAGGCACCCATGTGCAGCCACCAAACAGTAGCTACAGAGCCTATCTAGATAAGCTTTTCAGCAAAGGATATCAAGAGAATGAAGCAAAATAGATAATAGAAGTAAATTAGAAAGTTGTTTAAAATGGCATGTTATTTCTAAATCATAAAAGAAAAATGTTGGGTTTCATGTCCCTTTAAACCTTATAAAACCAAAATGTAATAATATTCATATGAATATGTTTTTTAGATAGTGTATATATGAGTGTAACACATTATTACCATAAACAAGTCATCAATATCTGTAATATATCATTAAAGCAATGTATGAGCAACCTCATACAGTTCACGGATATATTCACTTGGTGCCATATAGCAAGTTTCACTCATTTTCAAAGTACACACTGCCACATCATATGATCATAATAGGATATATCCTTTAGACCTTCTTCCATACAGTAAAATGCTCTGTACTTACTGTGTCGGCTAAGGCAATCCTAGGTTGCAAATAAGACGCCGCCAGTAACCGAATTCCCCGGAGACCCGGCGGGAGGAATAATCGTATGGCTGTGCCCCTCCCTCCACAGTCAATCAACGGGGCAACCTTGAGCGTACTGTAATCAGGAAAGGCCAATCAGAGGACAAAATCCCAATGTTAAGCAGTGAGTCAGTGTGAAGGGAGACACACCAATGCCGTAGCTTATGAACTTCACATAGGTGCCAGGGAAATCCAATAATGTTTCTCCGGATAGGAAAGAGACTCCTTGTAATCAGCAAAACAGGTATAATTTAAAAAAAAAATGTCACAGGAAAAAACATTGGGCATTGACTGCAATTCAGCTATGTGCCGTAATCATTGACCATGCAGCCGAAATGCGTAAGACCAGTCAATTCCCGATGTTTTTTCCTGGTTTTTTAAGTTTTTTAAATAAAGACTTTGTTTTATACTCTTTAGTGGAGCTCCGGATTACCTTTTTTTAAAAATATACCTGTAACACTTGTTGTGTTTAGTGCAACTTTTATTTTAGCCCTAACCCTTTACACAAGATCTTCAGTCGCGCTAACCTGATGTGCACAAATTTAGATTGCACTAGGTGGTATGCGTTCATTTTTAGCTTGTGATATGCGCGTATGTTAGATAGGTTGCGATATTGTTATATCGCAGCCAAGCAAATGTCATCCTGCCACTTGTAATCTAGACCAATATATTTATTTCATGTACTCTGATAAATATAAAACAGCTTATTTTAATGCTTAACCATGTGTGGTAAGCATAATATTTAATACCATTTCACACTGATGGGACTAAACATAAATATTGTCTACATTTTTATATTCCATGCCTGTGTTTGCTTCCCAGTTCCTTTCAAGGGAGAACGACTGCCGCTATGCAGTGAATGAGTGTGACATCACAGAGCACTGTACTGGGGACTCTGGGCAGGTACTATACTATATTAAGCAAATGTGTTACTTGTTGCCAGAATAAATCTAGACACATTATTATGTTTTATTTGTAAATCTTTAATGTATTAAACTGCTCAAAACATTGGAAAGAAAACATTAAAGATAGCAAACGTTAGACTTGATCAAAGTGACAAAAAGGATTTATAGTCTTTATAGGCAGAACTATATATATGAAATTGTAGCATGGTTAAGTGTTAATAAGCACATAGTACATGAGTAAAATGTTTACACTTGTATTACATTATGCACAGAGTATAGCTGATTCTCCCTCAATAGTGAGATAAACAGCTCTCAAGATAAAATTTGCCTTTATAAAAGTCTTTGAGGGACCTTGCAGTGATAATCTCATCAGACATGAGAGATCCGGCTCAAAATCTTGTCCCTGTGAGCAGAAATTTGTGTTTTTCAGCAGCTGAGCTGATAAGGCATTTGTTGCAACAGCAAGAATGATCTCATGTTGGTAATGTGGTGAAGGATTTTTGTTGGTGTAATGTGATATAAACGTCTCACATAATACCCAAAATCAATACTATTCAATACTGGCAGCAGTCACACAATAACTACATATGATATGTGTTGATTATGGACAGAAACTAATGTACATACCAGGGTAAATGGTATATGGTTGGGAAGTGACATGTATAGGAGGATGGATTAACATGAAACGTGATTAACGGGCATTCAACTCCACAAATTATTCATTTTCCTCAAAAAGAAGAACACATTTACATCCAATGAAGAATATCTAAGGATATGTTTTGCTACTTTACCATATTTCATACTAATCAGTTATAGGATTTGCCAGTATAAAGAAATGATCAGTTAAAAGCAACATTGGACTGCTCCAATCAAAATTTGTATGCAGAAGTTTAACAGATATATAAACACTATCTAATAAAAATGATTCATATAAATATTAAAAAAAAGAATTATGGTTAAAAGGTATATGTTATATGACAAGACATTTGAATGGAATGGGCTATAATGGATATTGCCAAGATACCAGAGGTAGCTATTCCTAAACTACTTGTTGTCAGTGGATATGTACAATAAACTTATCTGAGAGTGTGACAAATAAAGAAGTCAGTTTGCTAGCAAGGAAACATAAACTTAATTACTTGTTATTATGTAGCCTTTTGAGTGAAACCAATTCATAGCAGAAGTATTAATGGCTTGTAATATGGAAAAGGCAAAAACTCTGATGAAACAATACAAATATCTCTGGTCTGTTAAGGATGTAGCTTTTCACAGTACAATCAGAAAGTGGTTGTGGAAGCCAGAGCAGTTAACCGGAAGTTACTCTAGGAATTTAATAGCTTGAGACACCTTAGGAACATGCATATAATATATCACTACGTAGCAGGTAGTTTGATACAACAGATGGTAGATATACACACTATACTGAACCTGATTCCCCCCACAAGGAAACCACAGAGAGGTTTCAAGGAGCAGGCCTGTCCGGGTGCCGGCGGTGAAATACTGAGACCAGTCTATCAGCCGAATTGGCGGCAGGTTCCCAAGAATCCTCTGAGGAATCAAAACCGGACCAATGTACAAGGTACTGAAGTTCTCCATGATAACTTCTCGAGTCAAGAATGGAATGGACATCATATTTGGGATCCGGAGTAGGAGATGCTAACGAGGTAGTCAGCAGCTGTAAGGAGGAGGTGCATGGTTTAACGAGAGATATATGAAATGTTGGATGGATACGGTATGATGGTGGCAAGAGCAGAGTGACAGTGACAGGGTTTAGGATAGCAGTAATGGGGAAAGGACCGATGAAAAGTTTGTTGAACTTTCTGCAGGGAGTATGCATCCGAAGGTTCCTTGTGGCCAACCAGACCAACTGTCCTACTTTGTAGGGAGGATGAGGACGGTGGCGAAGATCATAAGATCTTTTTTGTGAGGCTTGTGCTTGCTTAATGTTGTCCTGTATAAGCGTAAAGGTTTGTTTGATGGAATTAATTAAATCATTGACTTGAGGGCAAGGAGAGTCGGTTGGAGGTAAGGGATGAAATCTTGGATGCATACCGGAGTTGATGTAAAAAGGCGAATATCTGGTGGTAGAGTTGGTGGTATTATTGTAAGCAAACTCTGCATGAGGGAGGAAGGTGGCCCATGAATCTTGTTTGTTGGAACAGAAACATCTTAGAAATTGTTCCAGCCATTGGTTGGTTCTCTTACACTGACCGTTTGTTTGTGGATGGTAGGAGGTGGTCAGCTGTTGACGTATTCCAAGGTATAGACATAAAAACTTCCAAAATTTGGATGTAAATTGCGAGCCTCTGTCACTGAGCACTGTTGTGGGGAGACCATGCAAACGGATCACCTCCCTTAAGAATAAGTTAGCTGTTTTCTGAGCAGTGGGGAGAGATGTTGTTGGGATGAAATGGGCCATCTTAGAAAAAAGATCTACGACAACAAAGCAGTATAACCTGCAGATTTTGGAAGGTCCACAATAAAATCCATGGATACAGAGGTCCATGGAAGTTCGGGCACAGGTAAGCTTTGTAGCAATCCCAGAGGTAGTTGGTGAGACGACTTGCAAGTCTCGTAGGTAGAACACGACTTGATATAATCCTTAACTGAGAGTCTCATGGATGGCAACCAGAAAGACCTTTGTAGGAGGTCAAGGGTCTTGTGGATTCCCATATGTCCGGCAAAAGGAGAGTCATGTGCTATGGATAATACTTGAGTACGTAGAGATGGCGGAATGTATAGCTTAGACTGGTAACGAAGGAAGCCCCTATTGTCAAGAGTAAGAGGGTATGAGCATTTTGTAGTATCACTTTCTTGATGAGTTCTTAAATCAGAGAAGTCTTTAGAAAGGAGACCTAGGATTGAAGTTTTTGGAATGATGGTTGATGGTTGTGAGGTGGCGATAGGCTTTGTATCATTCAGAGTGCATCTGCCTTCCCATTTTTTGTGCCAGGATGGTAAGTGATGACAAAGGAGAACCAGGAAAAATAGAGACTCCAGCGAAGCTGATGAACAGAGAGAGTTCGGTTGTTTTGGAGGTATTGCAAATTTTTATGGTCGGTATAGATTATGATGGGTTGTTCTGCTCCCTCCAGGAGATGCCTCCACTGGTCGAAAGAAGATTTTATGGCCAGTAATTCCTTCTCCCCAACAGGATAGTTCATTTTGGGAGGTGTTAGGAGTCTGGAGAAGTATGATACTGGGTGAAGGGGATCTGTTAAAGAGGTCCTTTGCGACAAAACAGAGCCTATAGCATATTCTGAGGCATCCACTTCTAATACGAATTGCGATTTAGTGTTGGGTAAGTGGAGAACAGGGGAGGTGACAAATAGGGATTTGAGATGGTCAAACGCTGATTGAGTCTGGTAGTTCCAGATGAAATGGGTTTTTGACTTAGTCAAATTGGTAAGAGGTTTAGCTATGGTGGCAAAATTATGGATAAAGCATCTATAAAAATGGGCAAAGCCCAGAAACCGTTGACCCTCTTTCACTGTAGTAGGTGTTGGCCATAAGGTAATAGCTGAAATTTTGTTGTCTTCCATCTTAATTTGACTTTCACTAATACGGTAACCAAGGAAGGAGACTTCCTTAACGTTGTTAAATAAGCATTTTTCTAATTTAACGTAGAGTCTGTGTGTTCGCAACCTGGATAAGACAAGCCTAACATGGGTAACGTGTTCAGTAATGTTTGATGAATAAATCAAGATGTCGTCAAGATAGACAACAAGGAAAGTGTCTAGTATGTCCCGGAAAATGTCATTTATCAAATTTTGGAATGTCGCCGGTGCATTGCAGAGTCCGAATGGCATAACAGTATACTCATAGAGACCATACCTGGTCCTAAATGCAGTCAGCCATTCGTCACCGGCCCTTATTCTTACAAGGTTATAGGCACCCCTTAGATCTAACTTGGTGAAAATCGTTGCGCCACGTGACGTAACCTCTCGATCAATTCTGGGATGAGAGGCAATGGGTACCTATTCTTTTTGGTACGTTTGTTCAATTCCCGGTAATCTATAATCGGGCATAAGGACCCATCCTTGTTTTTAACAAAAAATATACCTGCACCAGCGGGCGATGTAGAGGGACGGATAAAACCCTTTTTTAAGTTATAACTGATATATGTTTTTAGGTACTGTAGTTCAGGTCTGGAGAGTGGATAAATATGGTCATAAGGTATTGTTGCTCCAGGGAGCAGGTCTATGGGACAATCATAGGGCCTATGAGGGGGTAGTGATTCGGCCTCTGTCTTGTTGAACACATCTGTAAAATCTGAATATTGTGTAGGAATGGAGGAAGAAGTTATAGCGAATAGATTGTGGTTAGGGAAACATGTGGTGGTACAGTACTGAGAAGGAAGTGAGAGTCTCCCAGTGAAAAGTGGGTTGATGGAGTTGTAGCCAAGTGATACCCAGAACAATAGGATAAATAGGAGATGGTATAATATCGAACGTGATTGATTCGGTATGGCCAGAAGGAGATGTGACAAGTAGTGGGACGGTTTGTTGTGAAACTGCGCCAGAAGCTAAATGAGAACCATCAATAACTTTGAGAGGCAGTGGTGTGCTTTTAAACAGAAAAGGTATTTTATTATTTTTGACCAAATCAACATCTATGAAGTTGGCGCAAGCGCCTGTATCGATGATGGCGTTACTGCTGAGCCTGTGATGATCCCACTGTAAGAGCAATGGTAAGGTAAGATAAGAAGATTGTTTTGTTTTAGCATACAAACAATGTTTGTTGCTGAGTGTCTTACCTAGTTTCTGTTTCAGGAGTAGTGGACACTCTTTAACAATATGGTCAGTTGCTGCACAATACATGCACAGATTAAGATTGCACCATCTGGTTTTCTCTTGTGGGTTAAGGGGACTCCTTAAGAAGCTTATATCTATGGGTTGGTCAAGAGAAGTACTAGAAGTAGGTGGTATTGGAAGCAACCTGCGTGTTGGGAGACTGGAGGAACCCTTTTCTTGTTTCCTCTCTCTGAGTCTGCGGTCAATAGTGATGGACAGGGAGTAAAAATCCTCTAAGCTATCCGGTATGCCGGTTCTGGATAATTCGTCTTTGATCTCTTTGGAAAGACCTAACCGGTATTGATTTTTGAGGGAGACCTCATTCCAGAGGGAGTCTCTAGCCCATATCTTAAAGCGGGTTACTTCTAAGTTTGCTTTCTGCTGTAATTTGTCGATACGGGTCGTAATAGAGGCTGGACATGGCCTTAAGGAAGGCATCCAGGGAATTAAGTATAGGATCCTGGGACTCATAAAAACAGTCAGCCCAAGCCCGGGGCACCCCTCTTAGATAGGAGAGGATTGTGATTACCTTGGATCTATCAGTAGGATAGGTTCTAGGCCTTTGCTCAAAGAGTAGGAGACTGGCGTTTCTAAATTGTCTATAGGTGGAGCAGTCACCAGAAAATTTTTCTGGATATGAGACCTGTGGTTCTGCCTGATGATCAGACCCAGCATTTTTAGAGGATAAGACTTCCCTAAGGCAAGCCTTGAGACTCTGGTTTTCCACCTGTAGGTCTCTAAATGCCTGAGTTAAATTGTCTAAACGCTGGTTCAGGCTAAGCAACTGTGGGGTCACATCTGAATGCTCCATGTCTGTATAGTATAGGCTGGTTTATTATGTCAAGATACCAGAGGTAGCTATTCCTAAACTGCTTGTTGTCAGTGGATATGTACAATAAACTTATCTGAGAGTGTGACAAATAAATAAGTCAGTTTGCTAGCAAGGAAACATAAACTTAATTACTTGTTATTATGTAGCATTTTGAGTGAAACCAATTCATATCAGAAGTATTAATGGCTTGTAATATGGAAAAGGCAAAAACTCTGATGAAACAATACAAATATCTCTGGTCTGATAAGGATGTAGCCTTTCACAGTACAATCAGAAAGTGGTTGTGGAAGCCAGAGCAGTTAACCGGAAGTTACTCTAGGAATTTAACAGCTTGAGACACCTTAGGAACATGCATATAATATATCACTATGTAGCAGGTAGTTTGATACAACAGATGGTAGATATACACACTATACTGAACCTGATTCCCTGCTGGAGAGAGCTGGTGAGATGAGGCTGAAAACAGATTAGCTGCAGCGGTTACAATGGTAAGCTGAGTCTTTAGAACCAGCCCTGGAGGGGTGTCGCTACGTTTGCTCTTAGTGTTCCAGGGAGCGGTAAATCTGCGTGAAGAGAGCTGCAGTGTGAGCCTGCAGACGGAGATGCCGTCACACTACCTGCTTGCGACGGCTTCAGTGTTAGTATCCTAGATTCTTGATCGTAGGATAAGCTGTAATGTAGGAGAATAACTTTAGGATTACAAAGCACAAGGATTTAGCTGGAGAGGTGTATTCATAAACATTTAAATAAACCAGCAATGACAGTTTGCAGAATGAAGGATTTATAATCAAACAGGAAGTCGAATTAAGAGTAAATGTGGTATTGCTAGATGTCTGGAAAACAGGTAAGGTAGAATGATGAGACAGGTGGTTCATGACAGATATACACATTCATATACATCTGTATCTTCCATCCAGCCACTGAGAATGAAGTTTCTTCCTTACTATTAGACATGTGCATAGCAAAAAAATTTGTTTCGTTTCGGATCGATTCGGATTTTTTCGAATTTCGGTTCGGAGTGATTCGAATTCGGAAAAATTTGAATCGATTCGGTTCGGATTTGTTTCGGATTCATTCGGATTCGAATAAATTCGGTTCGGATTTGTTTCAGATTCATTCGGATTCGAATAAATTCGGCTGGATTCGGTTTGGTTCGGAAATTCAGAATTTCGGTAAGTGTTAAGTGGGATTAGACTAGTATTATGTACTGTACATTAGGTGTAACCCATAGCAGAGTGATATAACCTAATATACTGTACAATACTAGTGTAATCCATGGCCATCCGAATCTACCGAATAAATCCGAAGTTATTCAGATTTATTCGGTAGATTCGGCACTATTTTAATTCGGAGATTCGGTTCGATCCGAATCTCCGAATTTGCTGAATTTTCCAAATTTCTGAATTGAACCAAACCGAATCGCACATGTCTACTTACTATCTTCCTCACGCCTCACTACCTGCCCACTCAACCCTATCCCTTCCCATCTTATACCCTCCTTATCTTCCACCCTCACTCCTGCTCTTACCCACATCTTCAACCTATCTCTCTCTACCGGCTCATTCCCATCTTCTTTCAAACACGCAAAAGTCACTCCCATACTCAAAAAACCCTCCCTCGACCCTAATTCTCCTGAAAGCTACTGCCCCATATCACTGCTTCCACTAACATCAAAACTCCTTGAAAAACTAGTTTATAATTGCCTAACCCACTTCCTGTCCGCCAACTCCTTGCTTGACCCACTGCAATCCGGATTCCGCCCAAAACACTCAACTGAGACTGCCCTCACTAAGGTCACAAACGATCTTCTCTCTGCTAAAAATATTGGCCACTACTCTATACTCATCTTACTTGACCTCTCAGCTGCCTTCGACACAGTTGACCACCCCCTCCTCCTACAGACCCTTAGCTCTTTTGGCCTCTGTGACACTGCTCTTTCCTGGATTCACTCCAATCTTTCTCACAGGTCTTTTTCTGTGCGACTCCTCCTCTCCTATGCCTCTGTCTGTTGGAGTACCTCAAGGATCTTTTCTGGGTCCTCTACTCTTCTCCATCTATACTTCTTCGCTGGGTAAACTTATCAACAGTTATGGCTTCAAATATCACCTCTATGCTGATGACACCCAGATCTACCTCTCCACCCCTGCTCTCTCTCCCTCTGTTCTCTCTCATGTCAGCAACTGCTTATCTGGTATTTCTTCCTGGATGGCCTCTCACCACCTAAAGATTAACTTGTCCAAGACTGAGCTCCTTCTTATCCCATCCTCAAGCTCTACGCCGACTTCTGACTTCTCTATCCCTGTTGACGGCATCACCATTTCCCCATCACCCCAAGTCCGCTGCCTCGGAGTCACACTTGACTCAAACCTATCCTTTGTCCCCCATATCCAATCGCTTTCTACATCCTGCCGCAATCATCTATGCAATATTTCCAAAATTCGCCCTTTTCTGAGCGCTGACACCACAAAGCAAATAATCCACTCCCTTGTTATCTCCCAACTTGACTACTGCAATAACCTACTCGCTGGCCTTCCTCTTTCCCATCTTTCCCCCCTTCAATCCATCCTAAATGCCTCTGCCAGGCTGATCCACCTTTCCCGTCAATCTGTATCTGCTGCACCTCTCTGTGAGTCCCTTCATTGGCTCCCCATTCACAGCAGAATCAAATTCAAAATTCTCACCCTTACATACAAAACTCTCACCAACGCCGCTCCCCTCTACCTATCCTCTCTAATACACAAGTATACTCCAGCCCGTCCACTAAGATCCAACAATGACCTGCTCCTTGCATCCGCAACTATCACCTCCTCTCATGCTAGACTGCAGGACTTCTGTCGTGCAGCACCTACCATCTAGAACACTCTCCCTCGCGCTGTCAGGCTTTGCCCTAATCTTTCTTCCTTTAAATGTTCCCTGAAGACTTTTCTGTTCATGGAAGCCTACCACCCAACTCAATAATAAATTAATTTCACTTACCTAACATTTTCCTCATCTAACTCTGTATTAACATCTTTCTCAATCTTGCAGTCCTCACCTCCTGTTTCTCAACCTCCTACCCTTCTAGATTGTAAGTTCCCACGGGAATAGGGCCCTCAATCCCTCCTGTATGTGTTTGTAAATTTTGTCCTGTATCTTACAAGTCTTGTATTGTTTTATTTAAATGAATTGTATCCATGGACAGCGCTGCGGAATATGTTGGCGCTTAATAAATAAAGTATAATAATAATAATAATAAATATATATGTAGATGTAAATATGTGTATGTATGTATAAATACATATGTATATACTGTATATATATCTATACTATAATTGCGTTTGTAATGTCCGTCACCGACGGTGGATTCTTTCACCACCCTGCCATTTTCAGAATTCACCTGGATGCAGCTTCGCTGTACCCATGTGAATTATTTTGTCCTCACGTTGCCAACATTCCATTGAGGATGCGTGCGCAACTGCCGACAGCGACGGACATTACAAACAATTATAGTATAGATATATATATATATATATTTGAATAGCCAATAGAATTTCACTTGCTCTCATCCTATTGGCTGATTTGAACAGACAATAGGATTTGAGTAGCTCTAATTCTATTGGCTGATTTAAATTGGAAGAATTCAGGGGACGCCATCTTTAATCGCGTACCTTGAATTCACTATTCAGTGTACGGCAGAGATCATACGAAGAGCATCTTCTATGCTCCATGGCTCCGCAGTCGCCGGTCTTCAGTTCCAGGGTCACTGGTCTTCAGCTCCGCGGTCATCGGTCTTCAGTCTTCATCTCCGCTCCGTGCAGGATGTTCCTGGAAGAAGAAGAGGTTGCGCTTGGAAGAAGACTTCACCGCCTGGAACAGGACCTTCTCCGCCGGGCTTCAGGAACGGTGAGTAGCAACATCAGTGTTAGACTTAGGTTTTTTTAAGTTTTTTTTAGGGGGTGTTGTTTTATTAAGATTAGGGATGGGCAGTAAAAGAGCTAAATGCCCTTTTAAGGGCAAAGCCCAAACAAATGCCCTTTTCAGGGCAATGGGTAGTTTAGGTTTTTTAGTGTTAGGTTCTTTTATTTTGGGGGGTGGGGGGGTTTACTGTTAGGTGGGACTTTGTGTATTTTTTGTAAAAGAGCTGATTATCTTGGGGCAATGCCCTGCAAAATGCCCTTTTAAGGACTACTGGTAGTTTATTCTTAGAGTAGGGGTTGTTTTTTATTTGGGGGGGCTTTTTTATTTTCATAGGGATTAGGATTAATTTTTGTATTTTAGATAATGTGTTTATTTTTTCTGTAGTTCTATTTTTATTTTTTGTATTTACAACACATAGACTTACCAACTAATATATATATATATATATATATATATATATATATATATACTGTGTGTATATATATATATATATATATATAGTATATGTATACATGTGTTTTTTATTTTTATATGTGTATAAATGTATATACATTACATTGTTCTTCACATAGTGGAAATGTTCTATTTATCTATTTATTTCTATATAGATATTCCTATTTATATCTATATATACCTATACAGGGGGCAAAAAAGTATTTAGTCAGCCACCAATTGTGCAAGTTGTCCCACTTGAGAAGATGAGAGAGGCCTGTAATTTTCATCATAGGTATACCTCAACTATGAGAGACAAAATGTGGAAACAAATTCAGACAATCACATTGTCTGATTTGGAAAGAATTTATTTGCATATTATGGTGGAAAATAAGTATTTGGTCACCTACAAACAAGCAAGATTTCTGGCTCTCACAGACCTGTATCTTCTTCTTTAAGAGGCTCCTCTGTCCTCCACTCATTACCTGTATTAATGGCACCTGTTTGAACTTGTTATCAGTATAAAAGACACCTGTCCACAACCTCAAACAGTCACACTCCAAACTCCACTATGGTGGAGCTGTCGAAGGACACCAGAAACAAAATTGTAGACCTGCACCAGCCTGGGAAGACTGAATCTACAATAGGCAAGCAGCTTGGTGTGAAGAAATCAACTGTTGGAGCAATAATTAGAAAATGGAAGACATACAAGACCACTGATAATCTCCCTCGATCTGGGGCTCCACGCAAGATCTCACCCCGTGGGGTCAAAAGGATCACAAGAACGGTGAGCAAACATCCCAGAACCACATGGGGGGACCTAGTGAATGACCTGCAGAGAGCTGGGACCAACGTAATAAAGGTTACCATCAGTAACACACTACGCCGCCAGGGACTCAGATCCTGCAGTGTCAGACCTGTCCCCCTGCTTAAGCCAGTATATGTCCTGGCCCATCTGAAGTATGCTAGAGAGCATTTGGATGATCCAGAAGCGGATTGGGAGAATGTCATATGGTCAGATGAAACCAAAGTAGAACTGTTTGGTAGAAACACAACTTATCGTGTTTGGAGGAGAGAGAATGCTGAGTTGCAACCAAAGAACACCATACCTACTGTGAAGCATGGGGGTGGCAACATCATGCTTTGGGGCTGTTTCTCTGCAAAGGGAACAGAACAACTGATCCGTGTACATGAAAGAATGAATGGGGCCATGTATCGTGAGATTTTGAGTGCAAACCTCCTTCCATCAGCAAGGGCATTGAAGATGAAACGTGGCTGGGTCTTTCAGCATGACAATGATCCCAAACACACCACCCGGGCAATGAAGGAGTGGCTTCGTAAGAAGCATTTCAAGGTCCTGGAGTGGCCTAGCCAGTCTCCAGATCTCAAACCTTTGGAGGGAGTTGAAAGTCTGTGTTGCCCAGCGACAGCCATAAAACATCACTGCTCTAGAGGAGATCTGCATGCAGGAATGGGCCAACATACCAGCAACAGTGTGTGACAACCTTGTGAAGACTTACAGAAAACATTTGACCTCTGTCATTGCCAACAAAGGATATATAACAAAGTATTGAGATGAACTTTTGATATTGACCAAATACTTATTTTCCACCATTATTTGCAAATAAATTCTTTCTAAATCAGACAATGTGATTGTCTGGATTTGTTTCCACATTTTGTCTCTCATAGTTGAGGTATACTTATGATGAGAATTACAGGCCTCTCTCATCTTCTTAAGTGGGAGAACTTGCACAAATGGTGGCTGACTAAATACTTTTTTGCCCCACTGTATATATGTATAGATATATATTTTACAAAAAATACCCCTCACATTTTTGTAAATATTTTATTATATCTTTTCATGTGACAACACTGAAGAAATGACACTTTGCTACAATGTAAAGTAGTGAGTGTACAGCCTGTATAACAGTGTACATTTGCTGTCCCCTCAAAATAACTCAACACACAGCCATTAATGTCTAAACCGTTGGCAACAAAAGTGAGTACACCCCTAAGTGGAAATGTCCAAATTGGGCCCAAAGTGTCAATATTTTATGTGGCCACCATTATTTTCCAGCACTGACTTAACCCTCTTGGGCATAGAGTTCGCCAGAGCTTCACAGGTTACCACTGGAGTCCTCTTCCACACCTCCATGACGACATCACAGAGCTGGTGGATGTTAGAGACCTTGCGCTCCCCCACCTTCTGTTTGAGGATGCCCCACAGATGCTCAATAGGGTTTAGGTCTGGAGACATGCTTGGCCAATCCATCACCTTTACCCTCAGCTTCTTTAGCAAGGCAGTGGTCATCTTAGAGGTGTGTTTGGGGTCGTTATCATGTTGGAATACTGCCCTGGGGCCCAGTTTCCGAAGGGAGGGGATCATGCTCTGCTTCAGTATGTCACAGTACATGTTGGCATTCATGGTTCCCTCAATGAACTGTAGTTCCCCAGTGCCGGCAGCACTCATGCAGGCCCAGACCATGACACTCCCATCACCATGCTTGACTGTAGGCAAGACACACTTGTCTTTGTACTCCTCACCTGGTTGCCGCCACACACGCTTGACACCATCTGAACCAAATAAGTTTATCTTGGTCTCATCAGACCACAGGACATGGTTCCAGTAATCCATGTCCTGTGGTCTGCTTGTCTTCAGCAAACTGTTTGCAGGCTTTCTTGTGCATCATCTTTAGAAGAGGCTTCCTTTTGGAACGACATTCAGACCAATTTGATGCAGTGTGTGGCATATGGTATGATTACTGACAGACTGCCCCCCCACCCCTTCAACCTTTGCAGCAATGCTGACAGCACTCATACTATTTCCCAAAGACAATCTCTGGATATGATGCTGAGCACATGCACTCAACTTCTTTGGTCGACCCTGGCAAGGCCTGTTCTGAGTGGAACCTGTCCTGTGAAACCGCTGTATGGTCTTGCCCACCGTGCTGCAGCTCAGCTTCAGGGTCTTGGCAATCTTCTTATAGCCTAGGCCCTCTTTATGTAGAGCAATAATTCTTTTTTTCAGATCCTCAGAGAGTTCTTTGCCATGAGGTGCCATGTTGAACTTCCAGTGACCAGTATGAGAGAGTGTGAGAGCGATAACACCAAATTTAACACACCTGCTCCCCATTCACACCTGAGACCTTGTAACACTAACGAGTCACATGACACGGGGAGGGAAAATGGCTCATTGGGCCCGATTTGGACATTTCCACTTAGAGGTGTACTCACTTTTGTTGCCAACAGTTTAGACATTAATGGCTGTATGTTGAGTTATTTTGAGGGGACAGCAAATTTACACTGTTATACAGGCTG
Source organism: Bombina bombina (assembly GCF_027579735.1). Taxonomy (NCBI): domain Eukaryota; kingdom Metazoa; phylum Chordata; class Amphibia; order Anura; family Bombinatoridae; genus Bombina; species Bombina bombina. Next base: position 535,260,743 of record NC_069499.1, read on the forward strand.
TACTCTCACGACTTTACATTGTAGCAAAGTGTCATTTCTTCAGTGTTGTCACATGAAAAGTTATAATAAAATATTTACAAATATGTAAGGGGTGTGCTCACTTTTGTGTGATACTGTATATATATATATATATATATATATATATATATATATATATATATACTTACTCACAGAAATGCGTATTACGGTCAGTCCAGAGCCAAAATACCAGGCAATTCCTCTCTGAACCAGGAACACAGCAACCACAGAAAATCTTTTCTGCCTTCACTGGGTCTCGTCAGTGATGTGTAGCCATATTCCTCTAAGCACACTGAGCAAGGAGTCCACGTATGGTTGCCTCTTTTTCCCTTCTGGAGACTAAATACACAAAGAAGAAAATGCACTCACAGGAACGAGCAACTAGTTCAATAACATTGTTAGTCTGTTCTATGGGGATTTACCTTCATTGGCCTTCATTGGGCCTCGTCAGTGAGATGTAGCCATATTCCTCTAAGCTTCTATATGAAGAACATTGGAATCTAAAATATTTATAACTAACTTTGGTTTAGCACAGTTAGTCTAATGCGTGTCGGGAGAATAAGTTAATGTGGTCGCGATATCTGACATCCTAAAGTTAGTGTAAGTCGGCTTTCGCACAAAAAAATTATCTTTTAACTTGTAATATGCGCACTAACCCGCGTGAGTTACAAGTTTACTTCGTCAGTGTATGCTTGCGAATGAAAGAGCTAAATAGTGTGCCACTTATAATCTTGCACTTTGTATATTAATATCTATAAATAGCTGTCTAGATTGCCTACCATTGGTTTGTGTCTCCCTCTGTTCCTATAGCTGCTTTCTCTGGCTATAACAATAGCTTCTGTTTTCCGGTTGTCTTTACACTTTATCAATATCCACATTGCACAGAGTTCCTGTTACCCTATTAATAATGTTTGAGATAAGCAGTTTTATGAGGGCCTAGAGTACAGCAGCTGTGATCAGTAACAGGTCAAATCTACACAGTTACTTAAATATTTGACTAGTTAATTATTGTATATAGGGAAATAGGTCTGTTGTTTTAATGGCCTGCTTGTCATTCAAAATTGTTTCTTTACAATATGTTTTTAAAGATTTTTGTTTGTTTTCTTTTGTTTTAGTGCCCACCTAATCTCCGTAAACAAGATGGATATGCATGTGACTCTAATCAGGTGAAGTAAAAAAAAAGGATTCCTTTCACATCCTATTTTGTACATGATCATACCAATTGCTATGTTGATCCTGTGGGGAAAAACTTGGTTGTAATTAGTTTTAATAAACAAGATAATAGTCATTCACATTTGATGTGCAGCAGGCCTGTCATATATAAATGAATAAGTTTCCTGGGACACGCCCCACTAGCTTGCTCTCTCCAGGCTCTCCAGGCTCTGTAATTTGTATGTAATTCTATGCAGTATTTTCTAAAGCCCAGTCATCTTCTCATTATTTTTTGAATAGGCTTCATGGGATAACCTAGGAATTGGTAGGACTGGGGGCCGTACCACTATGAGTGAATCTAGATGGCTTAAAACAATATCAAAATACACTCAAACTAACCTTCTTAAAGGGACAGTCCACACCAGATTTTTTGTTGTTTAAAAAGAAAGATAATCCCTTTATTACCCATTCCCTAGTTTTGCATAACCAACACAGTTATAATAATACACGTTTTACCTCTGTAATTATCTTATATCTAAGCTTCTGCTGACTGCCCCCTTATTTCAGTTCTTTTGACAGACATGCAGTTTAGCCAATCAGTGCTCACTCCTAGGTCACTTTACGTGCATGAGCTCAATGTTATCTATATGAAACATGTGAACTAATGCCCTCTAGTGGTCAAAATGTATTCAGATTAGAGGCAGTCTTCAAGGTCTAAGAAATTAGCATATGAACCTCCTAGGTTTAGCTTTCAACTAAGAATACCAAGAGAACAAAGCAAAATTGGTGATAAAAGTAAATTGGGAAGTTGTTTAAAATTGCATGCTCTATTTAAATCATGAAAAAAAATTGGACTTGGCTGTCCCTTTAAGTACAATTTAAAATAGTAGTGTTGATAATATTATTCATAATGAACCATTATTATGTGTATATACAAAGGAATAGAAGGCTGTTTAAACTCATGACATTCTTTGAAATGTATAAAGTGCTTAAATACTCTAGATGGGACCCACAGGTGGAAATGTCAATTATGTTACATATTATTTAATGTCTGAATTTGTTAGTAAGTTTGGAAATAAAATGCAAAATTTAGAATTTATTCATTTAATTTAAAAATGTTGTTAAATATCAGGTTTTATTATAGAGAGTGACAAAATTCATCTTTTAATTAACCTTTTTTCACTTACTTAAAAATGTTGTGCTGAAAACTTCTCCATTGTTCCTTTGGAAAGGGCTGAAGGCAAAGATGCCTTTGGCTCTTTCCACTGCCCTCCATATATATGTTCCTATGCATTACTCCTATATCAGCTCTGAATTGGCTGTGAATAACCTCTGGACAAATGAATTTTTATCTAAATGAGTTAGAAGGCATATTACCCTGTCAAACAATGATGCTGTTGAACTTATTAATCATATTATTACAATATATTTTCTCAAGTTTAGAAAACAGGAGCTATAAAAATGCCAACTATTTCTTTCGATTTCTTAAACCTTTTAGGAAACCAAAGGAAATAACTGCAAACAATATGCAACTTCAAAAACTATTCTTTCTAGATCTATTTTAGCAATATTGCCAAGAGTAATGTGATTAAAGGGACATGAAACTAAAAAAATATATTTCATGATTCAGATAGAGCATACAATTATAAACAACCTTCCAATTTACTTATATTATCTAATTTGCTTCATTCTCTTGGTATCCTTTGCTGAAAAACATATATTGATAGGCTCAGGAGCTTGGAGCTAGCTGCTGATTGGTGGCTGAACTTGTATGCCACTTTTCATTGGCTTACAAATGTGTTTAGCTAGCTTCTAGGAGTTCATTGCTGCTGCTTCAATAAAAGACACCAAGAGAAAAGAGAATGAAGCAAAACAGAAATAAATTGGAAAGTTGTTTAAAAATGTATAATCTATCTGAATCATGAAAGAAAAATGTTGGGTTTCATGACCCTTTAATATTGTGATTTTAGTATATTCAGTAGCATTCTATACAATCATCTTACTGAGCATGTTTACTTATTGCTTCCAATACTTGTTTTTAAAAAATGTTGTCCTATTTAGCTACAAAACCCCAAATCTATCAAAATGTATAGGTTTTTCAACTATGATATTAAAGGCTGCTCCTGTCTATATATCATGACCTCTTATAAACAGTTCATCCTCTCCTAAATATTAGTTGTTTTTTGCTTTATTTTGTCTTTTGTCCATCAAACATTGTCATCTGCACAGTTTCACTTAATTGTATGTGCATGTACCCACACCACATACACGTGCACATGCTCACACTGCAACATACACACATGCACACACATTTGCTTTACAGATTCTTATTTATCCCTCTAAGGCTCAGTGTCCTAGATGTGCACCTCTGGTTGCCTCCATCAACTTTAGGGAGACAAAATCCCAGTTGAGTGCTTCTCTTTTCTGTTTATTGTGTATACAATCTATAAATGATCATCTTGTTATAATAGACATTCATCCTGTTATAATAGACATTCATCCTGTTATAATAGACATTCCATCCTAATATAAATGCATGTATCACACATTGCTATGTTTTGGTAAATACTGGTTTAAGTCATTTTCTTTAAATATGTCCAGTGCTTTATAAGTGAGCAAAGAGTTCTGGGAAATGGCTTTTAATTTGTTCAGCTTTTTTGGTAGCGCCCACTTGAAAGTTGTTCAGGGCATTTAGCAATCTTTACATTATCCCTGCTGAGCTTTTCAGTTTAGAGAAGATCAGCTTTCTGTAAGGGATTACGCCATTTTTCTCACCTTTGTAAATAAATGACCATTTGCCAGGAAGTCAGCATAGTCACAAAAGGCTACACAGAGATGATAATAATAAATATGTATTTTAGGGACGCTGTTACAACGGTGAATGCAAAACGAGAGACAATCAATGCAAACACATCTGGGGAAACAGTAAGTTTTACAGCAAATTGTCTATAAATATATATTATTAGCATTTTGTTAAGTATTTATATTTGTATTGTAGTTTAGCGCTATACATTTTTACTTACTTTGAGGTGTTTTTCTTTTGCCTTGTGATTACAAGGTTACAATTTTAATATAATTTGTAGAATATTTGACTTATTATTGAATTATATCAGAAACAAAAATACAACTGCAAAATACTAGGCGTTTCTAATCTCAATGCCAAATTAGAAAACCCAAGAAGTATATTTTTGCTTTGTATGGCCCTGTCAATAAAACGTAGCCATGACAAGATTATTTTAAAAAATATTTTGTATATTTGCTGAACATTTGACCTTTGTTTTTGCAAAAAAAAGTAAATGTTCCTTTTATCTAATACATAATTTTATTATAGAGTGTTCCATTTGATTAGCAGCATTTTACAAACTTCACAATCAGTTTGGTTTCACCCAATATAATAAGCAATAGTCCTATGCACAAGAGATATAGCCAACACCTGATATATTTCCTCTTAACAATTTATTTTAATTTTATAATAATAATTAGCAAAATTACATGAATTTCAACATTTAAACACATGGAATGTAGGAGAGGGGTTTTGACTTCAAATGGACATGAAACCCATTTTTTTTCTTTCATGATCCAGATAGATCATGCCATGCTAAACAACTTTCTAATTTACTTCCAAATTTACTACATTCTCTTGATATCTTTTTTTGAAAAGCTCAGGAGTGTGGCTGGAGAACTATGTCACAACAGTTTTGCAAGAATGTTATCCATTTGCAAGACCACTAGATGGCAGCACTACTTCCTGACATGTAGTGCTTCAGACAACTACCTAGATATCTCTTTAACAAAGAATATCATGGGAATGAAGCCAATCTGATAATATAAGTACATTGGAAACTTTTTTCTGTCTAAATCACAGAATCATTTTTTGGGGGTTTCATGTTCCTTAAATCAATAACTGAGAAAAATATTAGTGGAGTTAGTGCAGTACAAAGCCCTAAGAAACAGGTTTTGTATTTGATGTTGGGTTTTGTAATAATTTAAATGGCCTCAGAAAAAAATTGTATTTCAATCCACACCTTGTATTTACTGATAGTACTCAGTTTTAAATGTAACCAGGGAATACACTTTAATACTAGAGTGTTTGGGTTAAACTGTAACTTTGACTTGCTTACTTGAGTTTTTCTATTGATGATTTGTCCAAGTTCTCATTTTCTGTTTCTGTAGAGGCTGCTGGCTCAGACAAGTTTTGTTATGAAAAGCTGAACACTGAAGGCACAGAGAAAGGAAACTGTGGAAAGGATGGAGATCGCTGGATTCAGTGCAGTAAACAGTAGGTTTACAAAATAATGATGAGGTTATTATATCATAGATTTTATAAAAGCTGGAAACAAATAAAAGTATCCATGCTAAATTTTAAGATTTTATTTTTCCTTATTTCTCTGCTCTGTTATTGTAAACTGATATAATGCAGGAATGCCAAGAAAACCATAAGGGGTCTTTTTTTCTGTAAGATTGAAGTATACAACATTCTTTTTCATGAGTAACTTTGTCACCACTAAGCGTGTTAGGGAAATCAGTTTCAAGTGAAAAAAAGGAAATGACTCTAAAGGCAAGTGAAGGATAGTATGGATGAAGTAGGTGAAGAATGGTCTTTTATTGGCCAACTCCAGTTCAAACTTTATACTCTCAGGTTCAAGCCCCATCGATAATTAGTCTAAATACCAGTAACTTCAGTATTAACTATTATTAATCAGTTGCTGTTTATTAGTTAAGTTCAAGACTATGGGATAAATTTAATAACCAGCGAATGCTGCTTCCTCCGCCCAATGTTTCCAGGTAAGAAGCAGCTGCCTTTCAGGTGGCAGACTGCAGTCATCCTGATCAGATACGATCGGATGATTGACACCCCCTGCTAGCGGCCAATTGGCCACGAATATGCAGGGGGCGGCATTGCACAAGCATTTAACAAGAAATGCTTGTGCAATATTAAATGCCGACAGCGTATGCTGTTGGCATTTAGCGATGTCGGGCGGACATGATTCACTACAGCGAATCATGTCTGCCCGACATTTGATAAATTAACCCTTATGTGTACATGCACTATGTCACCATTAAGTAGACAAGAGCTTTAAAAAAAATATTAACTATTATTAAGAAAATAATAATGGTAGGAGAAAGCAGGAGAATCACTTTTTTTTCTTAAAGATAACAAGGATGACCCATGGGGTATTTTGATATTTACAAAAATGGAGTCCATTAGGAAAGAACAGTTCTCTATCATAAAACATCAAATCAATCTATATCAAGATATATTAAGGGCTGTTTTTTATAGGATTTTAAAGAACACCTTTAACCACATGAATAAACAGTAGTCACATCATAGAAGAAGCTATAATAATATATACATTTTAACATTTTTATAGTGACCAGAGTCAGAACAACACAAAATAAAATATTTGTTTTTAATGGAAAAATATAAAAAAATATATTGTAAAGTTAAGCAGCCAGTGAAATATTAGTTCCAACACAGCAGCTACAGTATGTTATTCCCTTTTTAAAAAGTCTCCTCTGTATTAGTTATAAGATTTTGAAGCTTTCTAGTCACAAACCTTTTAATCCTGGCAGCCGCTCCAGCACTTCCTCCGCCCGTCGCAAGCCATCTTCGCGGGTCCAAAATGACGAATCCGGCTTCCTCCAATCACAGCGTTGCATCAGGCCAAGATTCCCCCGGGGGGAAAGCTGTGATTAGAGGAAGCCTGATTTGTCTTTTCTGACGTCTGCAGAGGCTTCCGACGGCCGGGGGAATCGCTGGAGCGGCATTCAGGATTAAAAGGTAAGTTTTTGAAGAAAACAGTGAAATGTCAATTTTGATGAATTAAAGTGCCCTTGTTTTTAATAGGTTTATTAAAAACCGGGCACTAATTCATCAAAATAGAACTTCACTTTAAACTGAATTTAACAGTGTTTTGCATATATACTTTACAAGTACATTATCATAATTAATAATAATAGCATTAACTATAACATAAAATAATATGGAGCTGATGCTAATAGGAAAACAAATAAATACATTACAGGAGATGATCTGTTTAAATATAAAATGGTCTTTCATTCTATATTTAGAATATTTAAATTTTATACTCATTGTTTACATTTTGCTTTGGAATCAACTGGTTTTTAAAGTTACTAGTTACTTTTTTAGCGTGGAATTAATTGAGGTTTGTCTAGAGTTAAAATATTGGTAATCATTTAAAAGTATTTGTGTATCTCCTTTATCCAATCTCAATGATGCCTTTATGGTAGTTTTAAATTTAATACTAATGAGTTATGCATCTTTTTATCTTTCAGTGATGTATTTTGTGGTTTCTTGCTGTGTGCAAATGTATCCAAAATTCCTCGAATTGGCGAGTTACGAGGAGATACGCTACCAACACTCATTAATCACCAAGGAAGGGTAGTGGACTGCAGGTAACCAAGGCGTATATAGAATTGTGTGTGATGTAGTGCTGAAAATGGCAAAAGTTAGGGATCTTATCCAGATAAGCCCCGCCAAAAAGGTAACCCCCGCCACCCAACAAAGATAATAAAAAGGCAGCCAAACTTCCTACACAGCAGTTTGTTCCAGTCCGCAGCTTCAGGTGTTTTATCCCTTTACTTGTGTGGGCAGATAACCAAAACGTTTTGCTTCAATCCCAGTCTCCAAATATCTGTGTTAATAAGGTCATTGTATACGAATGTTGCTTTACTCAGGTGTCATAGGTATTAAAAGTGGTACAGGACTGATCTACTCCCCCGGCAGCTGCAGAGTCGTTTATGATAAGAAATATGTTGTATGTAACGATACCACAGAATGGAGGAAAAGACAAGAGAGACAGTCTGGTCTCCCTGTATGTCACACTGATGTGATTTGTATGCAGTGATAGTATGATTAAGCCGTGCACTTTATGAAGCAATCAGAGTATCTCACTGTCTTTCTGGGAAGTGTCTAAAGAGCGATAATTTAACACGTCCCGCCCCTTACATAAAAACATAACATAAATAAATGTAAAAACATTTAAAATATTAATGGAATTGTCTGCTGCTCATACTTACTCAAATATAGTCTAATGCAAACACCTGGGTGTGTCTAGTTTTATTATTAGTACTCTGGTTTTATTATTGCGCTACCTGGTGATTTCTCCGCTACTCGGTCGCTTGTGCTCTTATGGCGCAGGTCAAGGTTGCGTGCATGCATTGCGTGCGTGCATAATATTCAAAGTGGCGGGGCTTAACTTTTCGCGCGTGCACTTTTTTTATTAGTGGCGGGGCTTATCTGGAAAAGATCTAAAGTTAGTGTAAAAAGACTGGAACAATGGAAATGTTCTCAGCGTTGTTCTATGCACCAGTATAAAATGACTCTATAGTGGCACTGTCAGTTGGTCTGGTGAATTTGTAACTTACATCCATCTCTTAAATGGGATATTCTTCCATCTGAATATCACAACACAATTTCTGGTTCTCTGTGAGTTACCTCATATCAGCTGCTCTGTTAGATGTTACATGAAATGTTTAATTATATTGTGCTGTACAATGAACTACAGAGCTTCATTCACCTCATAGACATCTTCTGCATTATACTTGCTTCTAAGAGTAATGCCACAGAAAATAACAAGTTCATATTTACTAGAAAAAACAATCGCCTAGATTACGAGTTGTGCGTTAGGGTTAAAAAGCAGCGTTGGCCGGTCCCAACGCTGCTTTTTAACGCCCGCTGGTATTACGAGTCTTGAAATGACAGGCTCACCGCTTTTTTGGCCTAAAGTGAGCGATAGACCCTCTCCTGTCAAGCCTGGTACCGCATTTAAAAGTCAGTAGTTAAGAGTTTTACACTACAACGCCGTAGCATAAAACTCTTAACTAAAGTGCTAAAAAGTAAACTAACACCCATAAACTACCCATAAACTACCTATTAACCCCTAAACCGAGGCCCCCCACATCGCAAACACAAAAATAAATATTTTAACCCCTAATCTGCCGAACCGGACATCGCCGCCACTAGAATAAATATATTAACCCCTAAACCGCCGCACTCCCGCCTCGCAAACACTAGTTAAATATTATTAACCCCTAATTAATCTGCCGTCCCTAACATCGCCGCTACCTACCTACATTTATTAACCCCTAATCTGCTGCCCACAACGTCGCCGCCACTATATTAAATGTATTAACCCCTAAACCTAAGTCTAACCCTAACCCCCCCAACTTAAATATAATTACAATACATCTAAATAAAATTACTACAATTACCTAAATAATTCCTATTTAAAACTAAATACTTGCCTATAAAATAAACACTAATGGCTAGATTTAGAGTTTTGTCGGTAAGGACCCGCGTAGCTAACGCTGGCTTTTTTCTGGCCGCACCATAAAAATAACTCTGGTATTGAGAGTCCACATAAAGGCTGCGTTAGGCTCCAAAAAAGGAGCGTACAGCATATTTAACGCAGCTTCAACTCTCGATACCAGAGTTGCTTACGGACGCGGCCAGCCTCAAAAACGTGCTCGTGCATGATTCCCCCATAGGAAACAATGGGGCTGTTTGAGCTGAAAAAAAACCTAACACCTGCAAAAAAGCCGCGTTCAGCTCCTAACGCAGCCCCATTGTTTGCTATGGGGAAACACTTCCTACGTCTGCACCTAACACCCTAACATGTACCCCGAGTCTAAACACCCCTAGCCTTACACTTATTAACCCCTAATCTGCCGCCCCCGCTATCGCTGACCCCTGCATATTATTTTTAACCCCTAATCTGCCGCTCCGTAAACCGCTGCTACTTACATTATCCTTATGTACCCCTAATCTGCTGCCCCGAACACAGCCGACCCCTATATTATATTTATTAACCCCTAATCTGCCCCCCACAACGTCGCCTCCACCTGCCTACACTTATTAACCCCTAATCTACCGAGCGGACCGCACCGCTACTATAATAAAGTTATTAACCCCTAATCCGCCTCACTAACCCTATAATAAATAGTATTAACCCCTAATCTGCCCTCCCTAACATCGCCGACACCTAACTTCAATTATTAACCCCTAATCTGCCGACCGGAGCTCACCGCTATTCTAATAAATGTATTAACCCCTAAAGCTAAGTCTAACCCTAACACTAACACCCCCCTAACTTAAATATAATTTAAATCTAACGAAATTAATTAACTCTTATTAAATAAATTATTCCTATTTAAAGCTAAATACTTACCTGTAAAATAAATCCTAATATAGCTACAATATAAATTATAATTATATTATAGCTATTTTAGGATTAATATTTATTTTACAGGTAACTTTGTATTTATTTTAACCAGGTACAATAGCTATTAAATAGTTAAGAACTATTTAATAGCTAAAATAGTTAAAATAATTACAAAATTACCTGTAAAATAAATCCTAACCTAAGTTACAATTAAACCTAACACTATACTATCATTAAATTAATTAAATAAAATACCTACAATTACCTACAATTAAACCTAACACTACACTATCAATACATTAATTAAATACAATACCTACAAATAACTACAATGAAATAAACTAACTAAAGTACAAAAAATAAAAAAGAACTAAGTTACAAAAAATAAAAAAATATTTACAAACATAAGAAAAATATTACAACAATTTTAAACTAATTACACCTACTCTAAGCCCTCTAATAAAATAACAAAGCCCCCCAAAATAAAAAAATGCCCTACCCTATTCTAAATTACTAAAGTTCAAAGCTCTTTTACCTTACCAGCCCTGAACAGGGCCCTTTGCGGGGCATGCCCCAAGAAGTTCAGCTCTTTTGCCTGTAAAAAAAAACATACAATACCCCCCCCCAACATTACAACCCACCACCCACATACCCCTAATCTAACCCAAACCCCCCTTAAATAAACCTAACACTAAGCCCCTGAAGATCATCCTACCTTGTCTTCACCTCACCGGGTATCACCGATCGGTCCTGGCTCCAAAATCTTCATCCAACCCAAGCGGGGGCTTGCGATCCATCATCCGGTGGCTGAAGAGGTCCAGAAGAGGCTCCAAAGTCTTCATCCTATCCGGGAAGAAGAGTAGATCCGGACCGTCAACCATCATCTTCCAAGCGGCATCTTCTATCTTCATCCGATGAGGACCGGCTCCATCCTGAAGACCTCCACCGCGGACCCATCTTCATCCGGCGATGTCCAACTGAAGAATGACGGTTCCTTTAAGGGACGTCATCCAAGATGGCGTCCCTCGAATTCCGATTGGCTGATAGGATTCTATCAGCCAATCGGAATTAAGGTAGGAATATTCTGATTGGCTGATGGAATCAGCCAATCAGAATCAAGATCAATCCGATTGGCTGATCCAATCAGCCAATCAGATTGAGCTCGCATTCTATTGGCTGATCGGAACAGCCAATAGAATGCGAGCTCAATCTGATTGGCTGATTTTCCTACCTTAATTCCGATTCCTATCAGCCAATCGGAATTCGAGGGACGCCATCTTGGATGACGTCCCTTAAAGGAACCGTCATTCGTCGGAAAGTCGTCGGTGAAGATGGATGTTCCGCGTCGGCGGGATGAACATGGATCCGGAAGAAAGAAGATTGAAGATGCCGCTTGATAGAAGACTTCAGCCGGATCATGGACCTCTTCAGCTCCCGCTTGGATGAAAACTTCAGTTGGATCATGGACATCTTCAGCCCCCCGCTTGGGCTTGGATCAAGACATCGGAGGAGCTCTTCTGGATCGATCGGTGAACCCGGCGTGGTGAAGATGAGGTAGGAAGATCTTCAGGGGCTTAGTGTTAGGTTTATTTAAGGGGGGTTTGGGTTAGATTAGGGGTATGTGGGTGGTGGGTTGTAATGTTGGGGGGGGGTATTGTATGTTTTTTTTTACAGGCAAAAGAGCTGAATTCTTTGGGGCATGCCCCGCAAATGGCCCTTTTCAGGGCTGGTAAGGTAAAAGAGCTTTGAAATTTTTTAATTTAGAATAGGGTAGGGCATTTTTTTATTTTGGGGGGCTTTGTTATTTTATTGGGGGGCTTAGAGTAGGTGTAATTAGTTTAAAATTGTTGTAATATTTTTCTAATGTTTGTAAATATTTTTTTATTTTTTGTAACTTAGTTCTTTTTTATTTTTTGTACTTTAGTTAGTTTATTTCATTGTATTTATTTGTAGGTATTGTATTTAATTAATTTATTGAAAGTGTAGTGTTAGGTTTAATTGTAGATAATTGTAGGTATTGTATTTAATTAATTTATTGATAGTGTAGTGTTAGGTTTAATTGTAACTTAGGTTAGGATTTATTTTACAGGTAATTTTGTAATTATTTTAACTAGGTAACTATTAAATAGTTATTAACTATTTAATAGCTATTGTACCTGGTTAATATAATTACAAAGTTGCCTGTAAAATAAATATTAATCCTAAAATAGCTACAATATAATTATAATTTATATTGTAGCTATATTAGGGTTTATTTTACAGGTAAGTATTTAGCTTTAAATAGGAATAATTTATTTAATAATAGTTAATTTATTTAGTTAGATTTAAATTATATTTAAGTTAGGGGGGTGTTAGGGTAAGAGTTAGACTTAGCTTTAGGGGTTAATACATTTATTAAAGTAGCAGTGAGATCCGGTCGGCAGATTAGGGGTTAATTATTGTAGGTAGGTGGAGGCGACGTTGTGGGGGGCAGATTAGGGGTTAATAAATATAATATAGGGGTCGGCGGTGTTAGGGGCAGCAGATTAGGGGTACATAGGTATAATGTAGGTTGCGGTGGTGTACGGAGCGGCAGATTAGGGGTTAATAATAATATGCAGGTGTCAGCGATAGCGGGGGCGGCAGATTAGGGGTTAATAAATATAACATAGTGGTCGGTGATGTTAGGGGCAGCAGATTAGGGGTACATAGTGATAACGTAGCTGGCGGCGGTGTACGGAGCAGCAGATTAGGGGTTAATAATAATATTCAGGGGTCAGCGATACCGGGGGCAGCAGATTAGGGGTTAATAAGTGTAAGGTTAGGGGTGTTTAGACTCGGGGTACATGTTAGAGTGTTAGGTGCAGACTTAGGAAGTGTTTCCCCATAGGAAACAATGTAGCTACGTTAGGAGCTGAACGCTGCTTTTTTTTCAGCTCAAACAGCCCCATTGTTTCCTATGGGGAAATCGTGCACGAGCACGTTTTTGAAGCTGGCCGCATCCGTAAGCAACGCTGGTATCTAGAGTTGCAGTGGCGGTAAATATGCTCTACGCTCCCTTTTTGGAGCCTAACGCAGCCCTTCTGTGAACTCTAAATACCAGCGGTATTTAAAAGGTGCGGGAGAAAAAAAGCCAGCGTAGCTAACACACCCCTTTGGCCTCCAAACTCTAAATCTAGGCCTAAGAAAGCTAATTTGGTTATAACACAGGGACATGAAACCCAAAGTTTTTTTCATGATTCATATAGAGTATACATTTAAAATCAAACAAAAAAACCTTTATAATATCACATTTATTTCTCTTGGTATTCTTTTTTGAAAATCAGGTAGGTAGCTTAAAAGCATTCCTGCAAAACTGCTGCCATATAGTGTTCTACGGACCTGCTTGCTATCTGCCTTTATTTTTTTTATTTTTATTTTTTAAAAATACCGTAAGAACAATGTACAGACTTGCAATCCTTTAGAAAAATGTATCTAATGATTTATCTTCAAAAATCCCCCTAATGCTAAAAGCATAGCAATAAATACATATTTCATCGGGGGGGCGGAGCAAGCCAAGCATCTGAACGGCCGCACACTGTAAGAGCTCTGCTCTTATGCTACATATAATTGATAACTAGAATGCTCAGTATGGCCCAAAATATTATTACATTGTGACTAGTGAGCTGGAGACCAGTGCCTCAGGGTCCAGGGAAGAAGAGTGGACTTAAAATTACTGCCCGGACCATTATTTCCCCACCCGCTGTATACACGCTGCCCGTTTGGAGAGCGGCCATCTTAAGGACTGTGTGGAACTCAGTTACAAGCGAGGGAAGCATTTATATCGCAAATAGCTTACTTAACTCAATCCCATGATGGCGACCAATGTAGAAGCCGTGCTACAACTATTGGCCAACAAGATGGAAAGTCAGTTTAATACTCTAAGGAAAATCCTCAGAGACGACCAGTGTCCTGCTTCCGTAGGAGAAACTGAATGCCTACATGTACAAACCTCCTACAGATTGCGAGGTGTCTCTGGGGGAGAAGAGCTTCCAGCAGGAGAATGGGAGAAACTAGCTTTCTCAGATGAGCAGCGGATTAGTAACGCTCTATGGAACCTAACTGAGAGACGCACAGGAAGAGAGCTGTCTTTGATGGAGGATCTAGAACCAGAGCCACACGACCTACAGAAAAATCAGCTACTTCAAGCCTATATGAATGCGGAGACCCAGGTGCCGAGGAGTTTTTTACTATTAATACCCGGTACAGGCATTAGAGAGGAATTCCCTATAAGTGAGCATACTCTCTTTACAAGTAAAATTGCGCGGATCTGGAAGACTCTGGCGGGAGATGTGGCCAGCCCTCCGATGTGCCGATCTAACCCGCTTTCACCAAAATACCTTCTCAGCAGCAGGTCCCAACCTTGGAGACGCCGGTCCTCAAACTCCTCACTAACAACGGGAGGTACTCCTTTAGCAGCGTTCTACAGCTCCCTTACCTCGATCCTATCGCTAAGCTACCTTAAGACTGGCATCGGATAAATACCCCTCTTTAACTAACTTTCTTTGGGGGACTCTCTGTGTTAAAAACAACAATCCCCATAGATACTATCAGAATGCATCTGACTATTATACATATTAATAGTTTGCACAAAGTTATTTAGATTAGGTTATGTTCTGACGCTCCTTGTTACCAGTATCAAAGAAAACCTACTTATGCTTAGTATTATGAAAATGGCATACAGCGCACACTATATGGTGATCTCTTACGACAATACCTATCTAATGTTATCTCTGGACTATTCTCTCACTGCACAAGAACAATCCACCACCACCACCACTGGGAGAGACTTTATACAGTCAAGTTAGACGTTATATGCAGAGGGTAACTGTAATTCATGTTCGATTCTACCTATGATGTTATATGCCACCGTAGGGGGATAAGATAGCTGAAGTCATCTTGATATTTAGATCTGCTTTTAGCTCAGGGTCTTTTAAAGCAGAATAATCACTAACATTCATGGGACTGCGCTCATTCTACAACAAGTTTCCTGTTTTTACCCTAACTTTTATTGTTGTTTAATGATGTATGTTTTCCCCCTTACCGTGCTTATTTTTCTTTTTAAATTATGTTATTGGGAGGGAAATGCTATATCTCATAGAACTGCTAGTCATTCACATATCCTGATCTTGGTGATCTAGTTTATTTCTTTTACAAGTTTTATTATACTTTTTTTTATGGGTGTTTATTTTATGGGTAATCTTACTATGTTCTAAATGGTTTGGATCATATTTGCATGCCATGCTTAATATTTTGGTTCTGGTTTCTATGTTACTCTTTCGTAAGCTACCCATACTTGAGTTACCCTAGATCATTTTCTGCCTGATGCTAACAGAAGCAGCACTCCATCCCACAATTATGGAATTGTATAGAGAATACCTAACTAGCCTTGCACACTCTGAGATAGCTCTAACACTATGGTATTGCAATTGTTGTACAATTACATCATAGATATGTATAGAAGCATATTTCTGGGTCAATCTGGAGATGGTGTCATACAGGCATGAAACTAGACTGCAAGGCTATAACATGTTTTGATATAACCTGTAGTTGCATTACCTATCTTAACTTATATAAGTGTATAGTTCAGTGTGACTTTCCTCCCCTATGCCGTGATATTTCCTGTAGCTTGCAAATGTTTTGGCAGGAGTTATATAGCTAGGCTCAATTTGTTTATCAGTATATGTGTGTGTTCTGTTTATTCATTATTATAGCATGGGAGCTATCTCCATGTATACCTATCACAGTTTAAATTGCCTTCTGTGTAATTGCACTATCTCAATCATACATCTTGCACGTTCAGAGGAGTTTAGTCTTAAGCTCATATATTTATTTTAGCCGCAGATACTATTATCTCTTGACTCATAAGCCTTGACCATGCTTAACTCAGTAATATGTATTGCTTAGCCCCTTCTTGCTTGATAATTTATCCTCTTAAGAAATATACTATACTCAAAAGCCCGCCATGTCATACTCACACATAGTATAAGCTTACAGCTTCATTAGACCCCAGCAGAGGTTATGATAATATAGATATCTCCTTAGCTATACCATGTGTCATCTTAATTTCCTTCAGCTAACTCTCTCAATTTTTAATTATATGTAGTAGTTAGGGCTCAATTAACAATGAGAGGTAGGTGCTGCTTATATTATATATGCTACATGAGACTGCAAAAGCCCCCCCCCCCTGTTAGTATCCCCTTTGGCTATTTCCCTTACATCCACATGCCCTAGTTTTCATATCTTAGAGATGTTCTCCAAGAGTATACTCAAAAGTTCTGAGATCCTACTCCATTCCATTTCACATCGCCCTGTAATTTATATTTTTAAGACAAATTATCTAGCTCCGCCCCCCCTTCCCTTCCCCTCTCCCTTCTCCCCCCCATTATGAGCGGCTCTTGCCCGCTGCATCCCTTATCCCCCTATATAAGCAGGCCTACGGGAGACCTGATAATTGCCAGTTCCCTTCCTCTCACTATTTCCAGAGTATAGAATACCCCTTCTTTGAGAGTAGGGACCACTAGTTACCTGTATTATAAAACTGAGACTTCATTTTTACATGCCCCAGTCACACATGTTTTGATCTCACTGTGTCCATACTGTATTTAAGGTCATAAAAGTTGGTGCTATAATTTACGTTAAATGTCATCTCTCTGTTCTCAACCTCGATATCTTCCATATCTTTGACTCCTATTATTATATAAATATTGAAACTCTATTGTCTAGATAATATCTTACCAAATCCTATATTAGCACACCAATGTCTTATGTACCTCTCATATGTGATCTGTAACAGTTATTTTTCTTTTTGTATTTGTCTTGTGCTGGAACACACTCCCTTCTCTGTTACTTTTATCCATTGTCTCAATAAAAAATTACTTTAAAAAAAAAAAAAAAAAAAAAAAAAAATACATATTTCATCAACCCTCTTGTTTGATTTATCTCTTCTACTGTTACACCCCTACTTTATTTCAGCACAATTTTTACTGCATGGAGAAACAACAATCTACTGTAAGCATGAAGTGGAGTCTGTAATGTGCATAATATACAAGGAGTTTTATACATAAATGTCTATGCACTTAAACAAATCCCTTGTTGTAATGTGTTATATATTTTCCAGTGGGGCTCATGTTGTTTTGGATGATGAGACTGATATGGGATATGTTGAAGATGGAACCCCATGTGGTCCCTCCATGATGTGCATAGACAGGAAGTGCCTACCAATTCAGTCACTTAACATCAGCAGCTGCCCCTTGGGTACCAATGGAAAAATGTGTTCTGGACATGGGGTGAGTATTTCTGTAATACAAAGACATTTCTTATTTTATGCAGGAAAAAATAATCACTGATGAAAAACCTTTAATAAATGATAACATATTATGGGCCATATTACAAGTGGAGCTGCATTTAACGCTTCCGCCCAAGTGCTAACTCCACTAGAAGTAAGCTTTTAGAGCGCATAGGGTAGCGATCATATTACAAGTTGAAAGTAAACCGTTTTCACTCATGTGCTAATCTGATGAGCGTAAAAAGCAAAACTTAGAATATCATGACCACGATAACGTATTCCCCCATGAAAGTCAATGGAGCAAAAAAAGTGGTAAAAAAACCTAATACCTTACTCGCGTGCTAATCCGATTGCATATTCTTAAGTGTGCTAACCCGACATGAAAATATGAATATTTCACATTCCAATTTTCTTCACATAGCAGAAAATGTTAAATTTATTCATAAATACATATTTCTATATATATACAGTATATATATATATATATATATATATATATATATATATATATATATATAATGTTTTATGCACAAATATATATTTATACCTCTATATATATATATATATATATATATATATATATATATATATATATATATATATATATATATATATTATATATATATATATATATATATATATATATACTGTATATATATATATACACATACATGATTATATGCATATCTATTTAAATACTTACGGCTAGATTTAGAGTTCTGTGGCCAAAGGGGTGCGTTAGCTACGCGTGCTTTTTCCCCCCGCACCTTTTAAATACCGCTGGTATTTAGAGTTCACAGAATGGCTGCGTTTTCAGTGCGTTAGGCTCCAAAAAGGGAGCATAGAGCATAATTTAACGCCACTCCAACTCTCGATACCAGCGGTGCTTACGGACGCGGCCAGCTTAAAAAACGTGCTCGTGCACGATTCCCCCATAGAAAACAATGGGGCAGTTTGAGCTGAAAAAAAACCTAACACCTGCAAAAAAGCAGCGTTCAGCTCCTAACGCAGCCCCATTGTTTTCTATGGGGAAACACTTCCTACGTCTGCACCTAACACTCTAACATGAACCCGAGTCTAAACACCCCTAACCTTACACTTATTAACCCCTAATCTGCTGCCCCCGCTATCGCTGACACCTGCATATTATTATTAACCCCTAATCTGCCGCTCCGTATACCGCCGCAACATACATTATAGTTATGTACCCCTAATCTGCTGCCCATAACACCGCCGACCCCTATATTATATTTATTAACCCCTAATCTGCCACCCACAACGTCGCCGCCAGCTACCTACAATAATTAACCCCTAATCTGCCGATCGGAGTTCACCGCTACTATAATAAAGTTATTAACCCCTAAAGCTAAATCTAACCCTAACACTAACACACCCCTAAGTTAAATATAATTTTTATCTAACAAAATAAATTAACTCTTATTATATAAATTATTCCTATTTAAAGCTAAATACTTACCTGTAAAATAAACCCTAATATAGCTACAATATAAATTATAATTATATTGTAGCTATTTTAGGATTAATATTTATTTTACAGGCAACTTTGTAATTATTTTAACCAGGTACAATAGCTATTAAATAGTTAATAACTATTTAATAGCTACCTAGTTAAAATAATTACAAAATTACCTGTAAAATAAATCCTAACCTAAGTTACAATTAAACCTAACACTACACTATCAATAAATAAATTAAATAAACTACCTACAATTACCTACAATTAAACCTAACACTACACTATCAATAAATTAATTAAATAAAATACCTACAAATAACTACAATTAAATAAACTAACTAAAGTACAAAAAATAAAAAAGAACTAAGCTACAAAAAATAATTTTTTTTTACAAACATTAGAAAAATATTACAACAATGTTAAACTAATTACACCTACTCTAAGCCCCCTAATAAAATAACAAAGACCCCCAAAATAAAAAAATGCCCTACCCTATTCTAAATTAAAAAAGTTCAAAGCTCTTTTACCTTACCAGCCCTGAAAAGGGCCATTTGCGGGGCATGCCCCAAAGAATTCAGCTCTTTTGCCTGTAAAAAAAAACATACAATACCCCCCCCAACATTACAACCCACCACCCACATACCCCTAATCTAACCCAAACCCCCCTTAAATAAACCTAACACTAAGCCCCTGAAGATCTTCCTACCTTATCTTCACCATGCCAGGTTCACCGATCCATCCTCGGAAGTCTTGATCCAAGCCTCGGAAGTGTTGATCCAAGCCCAAGCGGGGGCTGAAGAGTGACGTCCATCCTCCGGCTGAAGTCTTGATCCAAGCGGGCAGAAGAGGACATCCGGACCGGCAAACATCTTCTTCCAAGCCGCATCTTCTATGTTCTTCAATCCGATGACGACCGGCTGATCTTCAAGACCTCCAGCGCGGATCCATCCATCTTCACCGACGACTTCCCGACGAATGACGGTTCCTTTAAGGGACGTCATCCAAGATGGCGTCCCTCGAATTCCGATTGGCTGATAGGATTCTATCAGCCACTCGGAATTAAGGTTGGAAAATTCTGATTGGCTGATGGAATCAGCCAATCAGAATCAAGTTCAATCCGATTGGCTGATCCAATCAGCCAATCAGATTGAGCTCGCATTCTATTGGCTGTTCCGATCAAGACTTCCGAGGACGGATCGGTGAACCTGGCATGATGAAGATAAGGTAGGAAGATCTTCAGGTGCTTAGTGTTAGGTTTATTTAAGGGGGGTTTGGGCTAGATTAGGGGTATGTGGGTGGTGGGTTGTAATGTTGGGGCGGTATTGTATGTTTTTTTTACAGGCAAAATAGCTGAATTATTTGGGGCATACCCCGCAAATGGCCCTTTTCAGGGCTGGTAAGGTAAAAGAGCTTTGAACTTTTTTAATTTAGAATAGGGTAGGGCATTTTTTTATTTTGGGGGTCTTTGTTATTTTATTAGGGGGCTTAGAGTAGGTGTAATTAGTTTAACATTGTTGTAATATTTTTCTAATGTTTGTAAATATTTTTTTATTTTTTGTAACTTAGTTCTTTTTTATTTTTTGTACTTTAGTTAGTTTATTTAATTGTAGTTATTTGTAGGTATTTTATTTAATTAATTTATTGATAGTGTAGTGTTAGGTTTAATTGTAGGTAATAGTAGGTAGTTTATTTAATTTATTTATTGATAGTGTAGTGTTAGGTTTAATTGTAACTTAGGTTAGGATTTAATTTACAGGTAATTTTGTAATTATTTTAACTAGGTAACTATTAAATAGTTATTAACTATTTAATAGCTATTGTACCTGGTTTAAATAATTACAAAGTTGCCTGTAAAATAAATATTAAACCTAAAATAGCTACAATATAATTATAATTTATATTGTAGCTATATTAGGGTTTATTTTACAGGTAAGTATTTAGCTTTAAATAGGAATAATTTAGATAATAAGAGTTAATTTATTTTGTTAAATTTAAATTATATTTAACTTAGGGGGTGTTAGTGTTAGATTTAGCTTTAGGGGTTAAAAAATTTATTAGAATAGCGGTGAGCTCCGGTCGGCAGATTAGGGGTTAATGTTTGAAGTTAGGTGTCGGCGATGTTAGGGAGGGCAGATTAGGGGTTAATACTATTTATTATAGGGTTATTGAGGCGGGAGTGAGGCGGATTAGGGGTTAATAACTTTATTATAGTAGCAGTGCGGTCCGCTCGGCAGATTAGGGGTTAATAAGTGTAGGTAGGTGGCGGCGACGTTGGGGGGGGCAGATTAGGGGTTAATAAATATAATATAGGGGTCGGCGGTATTAGGGGCAGCAGATTAGGGGTACATAGGGATAATTTAGCTGGCGGCGGTGTACGGAGCGGCAGATTAGGGGGTTAAATAATTTAATAGAGTGGCAGCTATGTGGGGGGACCTCGGTTTAGGGGTGCATAGGTAGTTTATTGGTGTTAGTGTACTTTAGAGCACAGTAGTTAAGAGCTTTATAAACCGACGTTAGCCCAGAAAGCTCTTAACTCCTGTTTTTTTTCTGCGGGTGGAGTTTTGTCGTTAGTTTTCTAACGCTCACTTCAGCCACGACTCTAAATACCAGCGTTAGAAAGATCCCATTGAAAAGATAGGATACGCAAATGGCGTAAGGGGATCTGCGGTATGGAAAAGTCGCGGCTGTAAAGTGAGCGTTAGACCCTTTCCTGACTGACTCCAAATACCAGAGGGCGGTAAAAACCAACGTTAGGAGCCTCTAACGCTGGTTTTGAGGGCTACCGCCCAACTCTAAATCTAGCCGATAATGTTTTATGTTACAGTAAGTTGAATATTGAAACATTGTTTCATTATAAATGTTTTATTACATAATATGGAAGATAACTTGCATAATGACAAGTTTTACTTAAAAGATAAGACCCTATTATTCCAGAGATGTAACTGAAGATTTGAACTTGAACTTTATATAGACTCCCAAAGAACCATGGTTCTGGGAAAAAAGGGACAGAGAATCACTCAATCCGAGATTTCGGGTTTGCTGCCCTATTCTTGGGATTATGCTCTGAATTGTTTGGTTTTTTCATAGTTGGACAATATTTCAAAAAGCTCATTGTAAAGGCAATAAGTTGAATGTTACATGAATACTTGTTGTTGTTTCACCATAAATCTTGTTGAATCAAAAATAATAAAAAATATTTTAACATAAAAATACATAGGACATATTCTGCTATGTGAAGAACATTGGAATTTGAAATATTTACCGTAAATACACAGTATAACACTTTATTAAATATGAATATTGCATAAATATGCTTTTACATGTTCTCCTCTACTTTAATGCAAAGGTCTCCAATGCACTTATATATATGTGTATACATATATATTTATATGTTTATATGTGTATATTTGTCTGTAAATACATATATACACATATAAATATATAAATACATCTGTACACACATATAAACACACACACACACATATATATATATATATATATATATATATATATATATACATATATTATATGTATGTTCCTCAATGTCCTTTGCCCGATTTCTTTTTCTAACAACTGAGACCTCATATCTTTGAGCCCTTATAACTTTGTTGTTTATTTATTTATTTTTTTAGATAGTGTTATTATGAGTGTAACTGTACTTTCTAATACATTTTTGATGTGTTTTGTGACACTCTTTTGTTTCGCAAAACAGTTAACCAGCTAGGACTTGCTATCCTGACAAGCATTAACTTTAATTGGGCTCAAGGAATAGCGTTTAATTTCAAATTGCAATATGAGCAAAAACTGACATGCACAAGCACACGCGATAAACCCCTTTTAGCTTGCGCGTAACTGTTAGTTCTCCACTCGTAATCTGGCCTTATATTTTATTCAAATGTCATTTTTCAACTTTCCATACCACTTTCCATTTACCGTCTATCAGCTTTCATTCAGGTGTACCTGTATTTAGTATGCCTAGAGGTGCTTCAATAGACAATTACCTAGGGGTGCTTCGCCATGTTTTGCATATACGTCTTCTTATCTTAGTCTCTATACACTGCACTGCAAAGGTTTTCTCCTTATAACATACTAATTGCTGCACTGTAACAGCTAAATCCTTTTTTATGGACCCTTCAATACATTACATCAAGTACTAGGACCATTGGACACATTACAGAAACAAATGCATAATAAAAATAAACTCTGAATTTTAAGTAGGTAACACTTTATTTTTTCTGTAAAAATGTTTTAAATTTTCCTTCCATTTCCCTGTCCCCCTCTATCATGTGACAGCCAACAGTCAACCACAGATTCATTTATGTATATACTGCAAACTCTTGCACATGCTCTTGCACAAACTCTTGCACAAGTGTGCATATAAAAACAGTGTGCACAATTTGATAATGGAAGTAAATTGGAAAGTTGTTTAAAATTGCATGCTCTATCTGAATCATGAAAAATTTGACTTTACTGTCACTTTAAATGCAGACTAATCATTTAAAGTATGCAGTGGCGGCTGGTGAATTTTTTGGATGGTGGTGCACAAGACCCCGCCCCTATGAGAAAGCCACGGCCCTTTGAAAAAAACACACCCCTTTTAAAAAGCCACACCCCTTTGAGGAAGCCACGCCCCTCAAATGGCCCCACCCATTTGAACCAGCAGTGTTTTTGGTCATCGTCTTCTTGAAATATCCAGCCCCTGGGGTAACTTCAACTAAAGTTTGTGACTGATTCCTCAACATTATTCTCAAGTATCTGCTGATATTGAGTGGAATCCATGAGACCCTCAAAAAGATTCCCAGTACAGGTCTTTGGAGGAGGTCTGCGGGCTGTTTTTGACCGTTCTCACTATCCTTTGCCTTTGCCTCTCTGATATTTTACTTGGCCTGCCACTTCTGGCCTTAACAAGAACTGTGCCTGTGGTCTTCCATATCCTCACCATGCATTGCTCACTATGTTCCTCACAGTGGACACTGACATCTTAAATCTATGCAATAGCTTTTTGTAGCCTTCCTCTAAACCATGATGTTGAACAATCTTTGTTTTTAGGTCATTTGAGAGTTGTTTTGAGGCCCCCATGTTGCCACTCTTCAGAGGAGAGTCATAGAGAACAACTTGCAATTGGCCACCTTAAAACCTTTTCTCATGATTGGATACACCTGTCTATAAAGTTTAAGGCTTAATGGGCTCACCAAACCAATTTTGTCTTCCAATTAATCAGTGCTAGGTAGTTACAGGTATTCAAATCAACAAAATAACAAGGGTGCCCAAATGTATGCACCTGTCTAATTTTGTTTTGATGCATATTGCACATTTTCTGTTAATCCAATAAACCTCATTTCACTACTGAATTTTTACTGTGTCCTTCATTTATTTGATAGATCAAAATGAAATTACTGATCCAAACAGCCAATTATTTATAACTGAAAATCATGGAAATTGTCAGGGGTGCCTAAACTTTTGCATACAACTGTGTATGGTTTCATGCACAAACTGTATTAAAGTAATGTACTCAGATATGAAATATATTTTTATGAAATGTAACATCAATTATATATAAATACTATGCTCCAATACAGCTCCCAGGCAGGATATATCTAAAAAATATACAAAGGGAACATTTGTTAAAGTTTAAGCTTCAAAAGATTCTTTACTTCATCGCTTAATGAGATTAGATCTCTACAAACAAGATAACCATGTTACCTCTCTGGGGTGACATAGAAACAATTCTGTACTTTAGTTCAGATATGCTCTGATTAGAATCTTCAGTAAAGTAAGTAATTATCACTTGTATGATATACAAATGATGGGACTAACAATACTTTTGAAGGTCTGAATCCACATATACGTCTGGAAAGGTTTTCTAGCTCAGAATCGATGCAAGCATATAGAAGACAAAATTTCATATGAAATGACTTGTACCTAATTTTCATATAGTTTTATATACTCCTATACTTTATTAAGGAATGACTTCAAATATGGAATATATTTATATTAAAGTGGGATTAAAGGAAATATAAATATCGTACAGAATTCTAATTAAATGCAATTTAATATCAGAATATGAAATGATTAATTAATTGAATTCAAATAGTTAATAGTATAGCTGATTATTAGTATCATACTAACTAAGTATTAAATTACAATCCTTTTAAGTCTCCCAATATTTAATCAATCATCGCATTCATCATGTCCTCGAAGTGAAAGCTCAAATGCGCTGGAAAATAGAATACAATTCATAATTTGAAAAGAACATAACGATTTGTGGTTACTTGATCATTGTGTTTTTTAACATTCAAACAATATGCACTGACAAGTTGTTGGCGAATATCAATCCTTCATAGCAAATTAAACTCTAATGGGGAGTATAAATGTGATTGGTAGCAATTATTTATATTTTTGGAGTTAAATTTGATAAATCGGCTACATCATAACTCACCCAACTTGAATCACCACTTTGTTTTTCAAACAGGAGACAATAAAAACAAGATCCTGTTTGCAAAATGACTATCAAGTTAATCTCTTAAGATATTATCAGTAGGAAGTATATATATATATTTACAATATTTAATATTATGACCAGGTCTAATATTTAAATTAATATACAAGAATCCATACTCTTCAGTATACCCATGTCTAGTCTTAAAATATACATGCTCAGTTAAATTATATAATAACATATATATTAACCAAATGATTAATTAAAGCTGCGAAATAATAAGTATATTGAATGTACATTTATGAAAATATATTCCTGGATTTAAAGAACCTTCCACTTTATAGAGAAATAAAACCACATTTCAATTACTGTTGCCCCAGCCCCCAGTGTTCGATATTAGGCAATGCAGCAAAAGGCTGTGGCAACATTTAGATAAATACACCAACATTTTACTTTCTACAAAAAAAAGATTATTTCTATTACACTAGTGCTTAATAATTTACTTCAAAGGTAAACATTAAAACAATGTTGATAACTCAAGTACAAGTTTTGTAAATTAAGTCAATCTTTTTTTTGAGGCAAATAAATCAATAACATTTTCGTTGAATTTAGCAATGTCATTTATCAATTGTTTTTCAATTGTGAGCATGGCTAGAGTGGTCAGTCTTTCCTCAGTCATGGTGCTCCTTAGAAATGTCTTAACTCGTTTTAAAGTTGAGAAACATCTCTCAGCCTCAGCAGTTGTCACGGGAATAGTTGAAATAATTTGCAACAGTTTGTAAGTCTCCGTGAAAGTACTGTCCACGTTATTTTCTATTACAAACTGTAGAAGAC
The DNA here is from genome assembly GCF_027579735.1 of Bombina bombina. Classification (NCBI taxonomy): domain Eukaryota; kingdom Metazoa; phylum Chordata; class Amphibia; order Anura; family Bombinatoridae; genus Bombina; species Bombina bombina. The sequence goes on from NC_069499.1 coordinate 535,287,154, forward strand.
TAATGGCACCATTCATATTTCTGAAATCTGGTCTTCTGTAAATTACTCCTAGTTCAGTTTTCAGGCGATCTTTCTGTAATATGTGATAAACAGCTGATGTTTGGTCAAGAAGCTGATTGGGAAAAATTTTCTTGTAATCCGCAAATTTTCTGCTTGGAGGAGAGAAACAGCCGAGTAGTGAGTTATAAAAGAAAATCTATCTTTTACTTGATTCGTGATAACATCGCATATCTCTTTAGCTGCCACAGTCTGAGTAATGTGAATATTTTCTCTCTTCCTTTTCCGAGATGTTTCCTCTGTTTCTGATATCGTCATGGTCACTGTGTCCATTCTATTCCTTTCGTTTTCCATTGTCTGCTGGAAAGTGTTAACATGTTTTCGAATAAGTGCCGCATCTGTTAGTGTTTTCTGAAGTTGGTTGTATAACACATCTACATGTGGCATAATATTGTGAAAAACTGTAAGCCAAAACACAAATACCGAGTCTTGTAACATACGCCGAATAGCCCCTGCTTGATTTATAGCTATTTCTTTTTTTGATGTTGACTCTATTTTTTCCATGCATTCAATTAACTGTTCCCTGTTTTCAAAAACTGTATTGACGGTTCGACTCTTGAAATTCCACCTGGTGGCTGAACCATGAGGTATCCTTCTTCTAACAGTTTCATCTAGAATAGCTATCCTTTGTGGCGAGTTATTAAAAAAGTTAGCAACGTCACTTAGGTTTGAAAAAAATACTCGAACTTGTTGATTCTGACTGCTTGCTTGGCTGACAATTAAATTGAGCTGATGTGCGTAGCAATGCACAAAATGTGCATTCTTGTAGGTACGTTTAATTATAGCCTGAACACCTGCATGCTGACCACTCATCACGCTTTCACCATCGTAACTCTGGGATATCAGTTTCTCTGGGTTGTCTACAACTTTTTCCAAAGTAGCTTGAATACACGTAGCTATAGATTCTGCATCATGTCCAGCTGGATTAGTGAATTCCCAGAATCTCTCAACCGGTTGTCCGTTACCTATAATGTATCTAAAAACAACAACCAATTGGAAGGCAGATGAAACATCAGTAGTTTCATCTGCTATCACTGCTACAAAACTTTTATTTGAGATTTCCTTCTTTATTTGGTTCTGGCAAACAGTAAGCATACAGTCTAATAAATCATTTTGAATTTCTTTTGACGTTCCTTTAAAAACAGTGGCACTAGCGAGATGTTCTTTTAGAGATGCATCAAGCTCTGCTGAGAAGTTTATAAGACCTCTGAAAATGCCTGGATTTTATGAATCATCGCGTTCGTCATGTCCTTGAAGTGCAAGCTCAAATGCGCCGCAAAATAAAATACAATTAATTATTTTTGAAAGAACATAACGATTTTTCGTTACTTGCTCATTATGTTTATTAATATTCAAACGATATGCACTGTCAAGTTGTTACCGAATATCAACCCTTCCTAGCAAATTAAACTCTAATGGGGAGTTTAAATGTGATTGGGAGCAATTATGTTTATTTGTTTTTTTACTTAAATGTGATAAATCGGCGACACCATAACTCACCCAGCTTGAATCCCCACTTTGTTTTGCAAACAGGAGACAATAAAAACAAAAGAGCCTGTTAGATAATTCACAGCCACAAATCCATGGATATTTATCATATACCTCGGGTTTGAATTCTCTTTTGTAATCTCTAGTTTTACATTTTATCACCTGGGTAAGGTTAAGCATAGGTGTTGGCCTGAGCATTTTAATTTCAATTTTTCTTTCAATGGGCAACGTTGAAAAATGTAATTGCTTTAGCTCAGACACACTAATTTTACTAAGTGCCATCTTAACTGTTAGTTTACACACAAAGAACAGTCATTTGCTTTTATAAAATATATAACTTGTAGGTAGGTAGCTCTGCAGCTGTTATAAAATATACAACTAGAACTAATAGGTAAGTAGTTGTGCGGTTGTTATCTAATATATAACTTGTATGTAAGTAGTTCTGCAGCTGTTAGAAAATATACAACTAGAAGTAATAGTTAAATAGTTTTGCGGTCCTTATCTAATATATAACTTGAAGGTAGGTAGCTCTGCAGCTGTTAGAAAATATACAACTGAACTTGAAGTAATAGTTTAATAGTTTTGCGGTTGTTAACTAATATATAACGTGTAGGTAAGTAACTCTGCAGCTGTTAGAAAATATACAACTTGAAGTAATAGTTTAATAGTTTTGCGGTTGTTATCTAATATATAACTTGTAGGTAGGTAGCTCTGCAGCTGTTAGAAAATATACAAATGAACTTGAAGTAATAGTTTAATAGTTTTGCGGTTGTTATCTAATATATAACTTGTAGGTAGGTAGCTCTGCAGCTGTTAGAAAATATACAACTTGAAGTAATAGTTTAATAGTTTTGCGATTGTTATCTAATATATAACTTGTAGGTAGGTAGCTCTGCAGCTGTTAGAAAATATACAACTAGAAGTAATAGTTAAATAGTTTTGCGGTTGTTAGCTAATAAATAACTTGTAGGTAGGTAGCTCTGCAGCTGTTATAAAATATACAACTGAACTTGAAGTAATAGTTTAATAGTTTTGCGGTTGTTATCTAATATATAACTTGTAGGTAGGTAGCTCTGCAGCTGTTAGAAAATATACAACTTGAAGTAATAGTTTAATAGTTTTGCGGTTGTTATCTAATATATACTTGTAGGTAGGTAGCTCTGCAGCTGTTAGAAAATATACAACTGAACTTGAAGTAATAGTTTAATAGTTTTGCGGATGTTATCTAATATATAACTTGTAGGTAGGTAGCTCTGCAGCTGTTAGAAAATATACAACTGAACTTGAAGTAATAGTTTAATAGTTTTGCGGTTGTTATCTAATATATAACTTGTAGGTAGGTAGCTCTGCAGCTGTTAGAAAATATAAAACTGAACTTGAAGTAATAGTTTAATAGTTTTGCGGTTGTTATCTAATATATAACGTGTAGGTAGGTAGCTCTGCAGCTGTCAGAAAATATACAACTTGAAGTAATAGTTTAATAGCTTTGCAGTTATCTAATATATAACTTTTAGGTAGGTAGCTCTGCAGCTGTTAGAAAATATACAACTTGAAGTAATAGTTTAATAGTTTTGCGGTTGTTATCTATTATATAACTTGTAGGTAGGTAGCTCTGCAGCTGTTAGAAAATATACAACTGAATTTAAAGTAATAGTTTAATAGTTTTGCGGTTGTTATCTAATATATAACTTGTAGGTAGGTAGCTCTGCAGCTGTTAGAAAATATAAAACTTGAAGTAATAGTTTAATAGTTTTGCGATTGTTATCTAATATATAACTTGTAGGTAGGTAGCTCTGCAGCTGTTAGAAAATATACAACTCAACTTGAAGTAATAGTTTAATAGTTTTGCGGTTGTTATCTAATATATAACTTGTAGGTAGGTAGCTCTGCAGCTGTTAGAAAATATACAACTTGAAGTAATAGTTTAATAGTTTTGCGGTTGTTATCTAATATATAACTTGTAGGTAGGTAGCTCTGCAGCTGTTAGAAAATATACAACTGAACTTGAAGTAATAGTTTAATAGTTTTGCGGTTGTTATCTAATATATAACTTGTAGGTAGGTAGCTCTGCAGCTGTTAGAAAATATACAACTGAACTTGAAGTAATAGTTTAATAGTTTTGCGGTTGTTATCTAATATATAACGTGTAGGTAGGTAGCTCTGCAGCTGTTAGAATATATACAACTTGAAGTAATAGTTTAATAGTTTTGCGGTTGTTATCTAATATATAACTTGTAGGTAGGTAGCTCTGCAGCTGTTAGAAAATATACAACTGAACTAGAAGTAAAAGTTTAATAGTTTTGTGGTTGTTATCTAATATATAACTTGTAGGTAGGTAGCTCTACAGCTGTTAGAAAATATACAACTGAACTTGAAGTAATAGTCTAATAGTTTTGCAGTTGTTATCTAATATATAACTTGTAGGTAGGTAGCTCTGCAGCTGTTAGAAAATATAAAACTTGAAGTAATAGTTTAATAGTTTTGCAGTTGTTATCTAATATATAACTTGTAGGTAGGTAGCTCTGCAGCTGTTAGAAAATATACAACTTGAAGTAATAGTTTAATAGTTTTGCGGTTGTTATCTAATATATAACTTGTAGGTAGGTAGCTCTGCAGCTGTTAGAAAATATAAAACTTGAAGTAATAGTTTAATAGTTTTGCGATTGTTATCTAATATATAACTTGTAGGTAGGTAGCTCTGCAGCTGTTAGAAAATATACAACTAGAAGTAATAGTCTAATAGTTTTGCGGTTGTTATCTAATAAATAACTTGTAGGTAGGTAGCTCTGCAGCTGTTATAAAATATACAACTGAACTTGAAGTAATAGTTTAATAGTTTTGCGGTTGTTATCTAATATATAACTTGTAGGTAGGTAGCTCTGCAGCTGTTAGAAAATATACAACTTGAAGTAATAGTTTAATAGTTTTGCGGTTGTTATCTAATATATAACTTGTAGGTAGGTAGCTCTGCAGCTGTTAGAAAATATACAACTGAACTTGAAGTAATAGTTTAATAGTTTTGCGGTTGTTATCTAATATATAACTTGTAGGTAGGTAGCTCTGCAGCTGTTAGAAAATATACAACTGAACTTGAAGTAATAGTTTAATAGTTTTGTGGTTGTTATCTAATATATAACGTGTAGGTAGGTAGCTCTGCAGCTGTTAGAAAATATACAACTTGAAGTAATAGTTTAATAGTTTTGCAGTTATTATCTAATATATAACTTGTAGGTAGATAGCTCTGCAGCTGTTAGAAAATATACAACTGAACTAGAAGTAAAAGTTTAATAGTTTTGTGGTTGTTATCTAATATATAACTTGTAGGTAGGTAGCTCTGCAGCTGTTAGAAAATATACAACTGAACTTGAAGTAATAGTCTAATAGTTTTGCGGTTGTTATCTAATATATAACTTGTTGGTAGGTAGCTCTGCAGCTGTTAGAAAATATACAACTGAACTTGAAGTAATAGTTTAATAGTTTTGCAGTTGTTATCTAATATATAACTTGTAGGTAGGTAGCTCTGCAGCTGTTAGAAAATATAAAACTTGAAGTAATAGTTTAATAGTTTTGAAGTTGTTATCTAATATATAACTTGTAGGTAGGTAGCTCTGCAGCTGTTAGAAAATATACAACTAGAAGTAATAGTTAAATAGTTTTGCGGTTGTTATCTAATAAATAACTTGTAGGTAGGTAACTCTGCAGCTGTTAGAAAATATACAACTTGAAGTAATAGTTTAATAGTTTTGCGGTTGTTATCTAATATATAACTTGTAGGTAGGTAGCTCTGCAGCTGTTAGAAAATATACAACTAGAACTAGTAGGTAATCTTATAATAATTATAATAATATAGCTCACTAGAGATAAAATATAAAATGGTAAATATGCAGGTTTACTGCCTAATTTTAGTATTAGCTCAGCAGCAGCCAGCAGCACAGCAGTTAACTGCTTTTTTAAATAAAATAAAAAATTACCTTTTTTTGCAAAACTTCTAATTGCAATCTGCTAATAAATTAATCTACTACGATCGGATGGGGGTGGCAGTCTGGCAGAGACAGTGCACGCAGCACATCAGCCTGAGGAGAGGAGTGGCTAACCCAGATCATGAGGTGGTGCAGTGGACAGGACTGTGACGTCACGTCAGCGAGCTGTCAGTCAGTGTTTCAGGCTCAGCTCAGAGCAAAATCCTGTTATGCGCTCTGTCTGAGTCACTGAGAGTGTCACCCGGTCCTAGCTCCTGCCTCCTCCTGCTGCATCCTACTCCTCAGAGCTGCGCCTGCAAGTTAGTTAAGGGCAGGCTTGTTATTTTTAATAATAAATAAGTGTGTCAATAAAATAATATAATAAAATAATAAAATTTAATAAAAAAATATATTTTATTCAAAACATTTTGTAAATTTATTTTTTCTCATTTTTTTTTTCTCATTTTTTTTTTCTCATTTTTTTTTTCCTCATTTTTTTTCCTCCTTGCCCCTGGCTGGGGGTTGACGTGCGACAGTGCACATATGGAGGAGCCTCCACTGAAAGTATGTAATAATACTTTACACATAGATGTAAGCAGTGTGGATGTTACTTTTATCCATTGTATTTTGTAGCCTTTTATCTGTATGCCTGTCTGTTTGTCTCTATAAATAAGTGTAAAGTTCAATAAAGAGTTAAAAGTGCTTTACATGCAATTTTTATATTTACACCTTGTTCAATTTCTGAATTATCTTTTAGATCCAAGCCAGTTCTGTTGGTCTGAGAGTACGAGACACCAAGGGGCCCATTTATCAAGCTCCAGATGGAGCTTGAGGGCCAGTGTTTCTGTCGAGCCTGCTGACTCGCCAGAAACAGCAGTTATGAAGCAGCGGTCTAAAGACCGCTGCTCCATAACCCTGTCCACCTGCTCTGAGCAGACGGACAGAGATCACCACAATTCAACCAGATCGAGTACGATCGGGTTGATTGACACCTCCCTGCTGGTGGCCAATTTGCAGCTAATCTGCAGGGGGCGACGTTGCACCAGCAGCTCACAAGAGCTGCTGAATACGGAGAGTGTATTGCTGTCCGCATTCAGCGAGGTCTGGTGGACCTGATCCACACTGTCGGATCAGGTCCGCCAGACGTTTGATAAATATCCCCCATAAAGTGTTTTTTGGTGTAGCGCTCTGTATCATCTTATTGTCACCTATTTTCATTACAGGTTTGTAGCAATGAAGCCACATGCATTTGCAGTTACACCTGGGCAGGAACAGATTGCAGTATCTATGACCCAAAGAAGGAGACCAACAACAAAAAGGATGATTTACCCAAGGGTTTGTGCTATTTCATTTTCCATGAGCTGTATTGGTATTACATGAGATGTTTTGAGGATTAGAAGAGCACTGGGGTGTTGGCAAATGGGAATGTCTATAAGAAGGGACTTGAAGTATTAGCACTCACTATAATGTCTGATTTATTAGGGATGGGACTTTTTTGAACATGCACCCCAGTAGGGTCAATCACTTTAAGAAACAATGGGAGAAGTGAGACAGCTGTAATCAAGTGACAGAGAAAAATATTGAAGAAAATATAATCCAAATATTTCACCAATTTTTAAGTAAATGGTTGATAGGTCTGGGTATGGGATTTGGATGCCGTGATCTGTCTTCTTTGTCTCCCATTTGATGCACATAAAATCAACAACATTTACTTACTTTGCTTTAGTAGGGGAGGAGGTAATTAGATGCATTTTAATATTTATAGGGTTAACTGCAATTCACTTAATATGCAGAGATATGATAGCAATAATGTTTGTTGTTAATCTGTAATAATTGCCTTTAAATTATGTGTCACCTATTCCAATCCATCATTGAACCATTCCAATCAATTTAAAAACAAAAAACAATCACTTTTAAAAGGGACTTTTGGACTTTTCTTATTTAAAAGATCTGACCTCTTGAAAATCAGTTTCCTTTCAAATATCATATCTAGGCTGTTCTAATGACTACTTTTCAATGTTAAATTTTTGCACATGTCCACTATACATGTTAAGAAACATTCACCTAGATTACGAGTTTTGCGTTCATGTTTTAATGCTAAAAAAATGGCCATTTTAGCGTTATAACAGCAATGCAGCCATTACGAGTCTTGTCGGTATAGCTGTACCGCAAGCATTTTAGCCTGTAATGCAACGTCAGTCCTGCACTCAAATAAATTATGTTTTTGCATGGGATTTGCATAGCGCTGCCATTACAAGTTTTGCAGTGAGGCTACAAAGCTTCCGTTGCACCCTATACCGACACAATCCGTTCCGCAATCTGAGACCAGTAGTTATGAGTTTTGCGACACAAAACTGTTACACAAAACTCCCCCTAAACCGAGGCCCTCTCGCATCGCAAATACTATATTAAACTTATTAAACCCTAATCTGCCGCTCCCAACATCGCCGCCACTAATAAAATTTATTAACCCCTATTCCGCCACTCCCCGACATCGTCACCACTATACTAAAGTTATTAACCCCTATTCACCCACACCCCAACATCGCCCACACTATAATAAAGATATTAACCCCTATTCCGTCGCTCTATGACATAGCTGCCACTAAATAAAGTTATTAACCCTTAAACCTCTGGCCTCCCACATCACTGCCACTAAATAAACCTATTAACCTCTAAACCGCCAGCCCCTCACATCACAAAAAGTTAAATAAAACTATTAACCCCTAAACTAACAACCCCCTAACAATAAATTAAAATTACAAGATCCATATCTTAGAATAAATAAAAACTTACCTGTGAAATTAAAAAAACCTAAGTTTAAACTATAAATTAAACTAACATTACTATTATACTAAAATTAAAATAACTATCAATTAAAAAAATTAAATTACTCATTAAAAAAAACTAACACCACTAAAAAAATTAAATCAGCCAATAGAATTTCAGTAGCTCTCATCCTATTGGCTGATTTGAATTTAAAAAATCAAATCAGCCAATAGGAATGCAAGAGACACCATTTTGAAAAGACTCTCTTGCATTGAAGATTCAGTATACGGCAACAGCCATATGAAGAGGATGCTTCGCGCCGGATGTCTTCAGGATGGACCCTCTCCGCGCCGCTGGGATGAAGATAGAAGACGCCGTCTGGATGGATGAAGACCTTGTCATCTGGATGAAGACTTCTCACCGCCTGGATGAGGATGGATGTCCGGACTTCAAAAATGGTAAGTGGATCGTCGGGGGTTAGTGTTAGTTTTTTATTTATTTTTTTATTTTTATTGAGGTTGAATATGATACAGTAAACATGCAATGTTTCAATAGGTGTGTAAATACAGAAGAAGGATTGGATCTAAAATAATATCAAGAGTATATAAATATATCCATCACATCGCATAAAGCTTTGATTATGCACAGAATGAACCTCACATTTTCAAATTTTGTTTTGCTGTAAAATATGCTGTATACATATAGATAACATATAGAAAAGAGTTAAAGAATGCTCAATTTATACCCGAAAAAGTGTAAAAAAATTAAACATTAAACTGTGGATCCAATTATATAAGAGCTATCAGTGTATGTACAGACATATAGGAGCCACTCAAGCTTAGGTATCTGATTAAAAACTTTAAACTTAACTTGTAGGTGGTGTTGATTAGTCATGCTGAGCTAGCTAGGAAAGATAAATTCAGCACTATGATAAAATTTAAGAGTTACTATAGTATAGGCGAGATAAACCGCGTAGGTAGTCCTAATCTAGGAGGCATATTGTGTGGTGGTGGGGGGGGGGGGTATTCCTTTAAGTATGGTAGGTAGCAAAGTATATGTTTTGCTGGGGGGGGAGTAGAGATAAGCATATTAATAGGTGAGGGGTAGTAACATAAATAGTATAACTAAGCATTATGAGTGTGAGAGCTGTCATGACCCGAGTGAGATATTACTTAGGTAGCAAGTATAATGCGTGGGGTTAGTTTGGCCTTGGGCTTTTAACAAGTTAAAGTAAATATATGGGAAGTAATGGTTCCCAGAATGTGGACATCACTGTATGTAACATTCAACTAGAAGGGTTGGCCAGTATTGAATAGCTCAACCTATATAATCTCGGCATTATAGGAAGTATACATAACTATTAGTATATAGTCAAGATATTGAATATGTAACAATAACGAACAATAATCTGGTTCAATGCCTGGAAAATCAGCAACCAATTTGTATAGAGCGTAGGGGCACAGAAGTGATCTTGCATCAGGGAAATAAAATAATATTTGAACAAATCAAAATGGAAGTGGCAGTGGAGTGTGTCTATCTAGATTCATGATAACCAATGGTAGTCAAAAGGTACACTCCAGGGTATGAGCAAAGTATATATTGTGTGGGAACAAGAGTTTATCTCCCAGGAGTATGCTGGACATCTTGGCTAGTAGGAGGATGAAACATTCAAATTTGCATATAGACCCCTATATGTTGGTTATCTGAGCAGCAGTTCGAAACAAGGGCCAGTCTCATTTTATATACTAAAACATAGATCTAGGATTCTGATGTAAAAAAAGAGAAAATTTTTTTTTAAACATAACAACCTCTCAGAGATAAATAGGGAGTCTGAAAATCTAATGCATAGGTACATGGGTGTTAAAATAAAAAGTAAGTCTGACACAGGGCATGGGCCCTATGCCCAGCGGCATTAGACATAGTATTCAGTTAAGTACAGCAAAAAATCTCCATTACAAGATCTCTATTATCTAGTAGATGCATAACCACCCAAGTCCTAATCTCTTCTTTCTTCCCCCATTCCTAGTTATGTTGTGTATGTGAGAAGTCAGGTACTATCTATAAGAATTAGGCATAGAGGTTACCCAGCAACATACATCCAGTTGTTATTCACATTTAGTAGGACAAATTATTAAGGTAGGCGTTGTGGAGATAATGTGCCTGAATAATTGGTGCTGATATTAGTATGTGCACCAGTCCTGTAACCAGGTTAAGTGTGATAGATAGGGTTTAAGTTTTAGTTACTGAACTACTGGCAGTCCTGCTAATATCTATATATTTATGCTATTTTACTATTGAGGTACCATACTAGTTAATAGTACTGAGGTATTGAGCTTCTGTAAAGGGCTCAATATGCCAGGGTACGAACAATATGCAAGATACAATAATTAAATGTGTGAAAGATAAATAAATACAAAGCTCAGCAAACATTTAAAAAAAAAAAACAACAACATATATTAAACAATAACGTTTTCATCAAACAACAATGTTCTCCTTATATGCCAAGATATCTATAGTGGTACCAACATATATCTTAAATCTTTAAGTTCGATGGAAGAGACTCCTAAATACGTTGAGAAGTTATTTCCCATTTACTGCAGAAAGACATGTTGCTTTAACCAATGCTGACTGCGTTGTGGAGACAGAGGAAGGAATAATCAGCATACTGAGGGTATAGCCATGCTTGTTGATCACCCACAGGGCCAATCGTCCAGATCTCGGCACCAATGAACTGCTGTGGATCGTCCCCGATGTCCATACTTCCCCCAAACAAAGCTGGTGAAGAAGAACCTCTCTTCACTGCGAGTCTCTCGGGCACACTCAAGTGAACATCGTGTAAAAGAGGCATCATACGGAACTGTGAAGTCCAGCCCACAGGAGCAGCCACATCCCCCCCAGCTATTGTAGGGAGTTTGCAAGCCATGTTTCTTGTTCTCATCAGGAACTTGCTTGAAGTGATCAGGCTCTAGCTCAGATGTGAATACACTCATGTGAAGCTGAGAACTCACATAGTCTGCTGTTGGGTCTATGCCATCCGTCTTTACAGGGGTTGAGCTGACCCCTCCCGTAGATTGAGCTTTAGTTGTGAGAGTTAGTTTATCAAAGCTGTGTTGCATCTTATCCCTGAATTCGTTAAGCAGTGCTTGTACCTTTATGTAGAAGTCCTCCATATTTATGTGTGTAAAAGAGAGTTCCGTTTACATCATGCTGCGTCTATAAGGCCGACAGTCACTGCTACCTCGTGGTCGCTCCAGTCGATTTAGGTCCAGGTAATTGCCGTAGCAAATATTGAAAGACTTGCCAAATGGGTCTCTATAGAAACTGCTTAGCCTATTTGTGAGTATAGATCAGAAGCTTTGTTGGGATCAATTAAATATACCCCTATATCGATTAATTTTTTTCAGGAGCTCATGAACTGTGCATCTTGCCTCTTCTGTGGCTAGCTCCGCACCCTGTGTTAGTTTTTTTGAAACATTATTTTGAGTGGGTTTTTCTTTTAGATTAGGGTTTGAACTTGTCTTAAAAGAGCTGAATCCCCTTTAAAGGGAGAAAAAAAGAGCTGAATGCCCTTTAAGGGCAATGCCCATACAAATGCCCTTTTCAGGGCAATGGGTAGCTTAGGTTTTTTTTAGATTTAGGTTTTGGTTGGGTGGTGGGTTTTACTGTTGGGGGGGTCTTTGTAATTTTTTTTCAGGGAAAAGAGCTAATTTCTTTAGGGCAATGCCCTACAAATGGCCCTTTTAAGGGCTATTGGTAGTTTATTGTAGGCTAAAAAAAAATCTTTCTTTTGGGGCGGATTTTTTATTTTGATAGTGCTATTAGATTAGGTGTAATTGGTTTTATTTTGGATAATTTCGTTTGTTATTTTTCGTAATTTAGTATTTTGTTATTTTTTGTAATTTAGTATTTTGAATTTTTTGTAACTGTAGATTTAATTTTTTTAGTAGTGTTAGGTTTTTTTAATGAGTTATTTATTTCATTGATAGCTATTTTAATATAATAGTAAAGTTAATTTTATTTATAGTTTAAACTTGTTTTGTTTTTTTGTTTTTTTATTTTTTTTTAATTTCACAGGTATTTTAAGATAGGGATCTTGTCATTTTAATTTAAAGTTAGAGCGTTGTTAGGTTTAGGGGTTAATAGTTTAATTTAGTTTTTTGCGATGTGGGGGGCTGGCGGTTTAGGGGTTAGTAGGTTTATTTAGTGGCAGTGATGTGGGAGGCCAGAGGTTTAGGGGTTAATAATTTTATTTAGTGGTGGCAATGTCGGGGAGCGGCGGAATAGAGGTTAATATCTTAATTATATTGTGGGTGATGCGGGGGAATAGGGGTTAATAACTCTAGTATTGTGGTGGCGATATCGGGAGCGGCAGATTTGGGGTTAATAGATTTATTTTGGTGGCGGTGATGTCGGGGACAGCAGATTAGGGGTTAATAAGTATATGTAGGTGTCGGCGATGTCGGGGGCAGCAGATTAGTGGTGTTTAGACGTGGGGTTTATGTTAGGGTGTTAGGTTTAAACACAAGTTTTTTTTCCCCATAGATATCAATGGGGTTGCGTTACGGAGCTTTTTCATTCTGCGATCGCAGGTGTTAGGTTTTTTTCTAACACTTTCTCCCCATTAATGTCTATGGGGAAAGCGTGCACGAGCACGTCAAATCAGTGCTTGGATTTTTTGTGGTATGGTAATGGCAGCGATATGGAGGGTGAAATAACGCAACTTTTGCTGCGTTCGTATCGCACCCTCTATAGCGCAAAACTTGTAATCTAGGTGAATGATTTTTAGGTGCAATAAAAAATATTACTTAAATCACAAAACTTATACACAACTTTAATATGTATATTAAAATTCCATATATGATAACTATTTTTTTTTGACAATTATATAATGTTAAATATAAAATTATACAAAACGTTATTGAATTATTACTTGCAGACACCATGAGCTGCTATTACTGGTTAAGTGAGAAAACCTGTAATCAAACACATTTAACCAATTACCCATCATGATTTACTTTTGCCCTGACTGTGTATCTTTGCTCCTCTCAAGCTCCCCAAAAGCTTATGAAAAGCCTTTAACTTATAGCCTATTGTGTGTATAATAATATTTTTCTCTTATTAATTAGAATTGCTTAGAAAAAGAAGCAAACAAATGTCTTGAGCTTGCATACAACATTTCCTCAGGGACACTCTGATGGTTTGGAAATAGTTCTTAGTAAATTAATTAATGGTATTTTCTTTCATATAGGTGGCAAGAGTCCATGAGCTAGTGATGTATGGGATATACATTCCTACCAGGAGTTTCCCAAACCTCAAATGCTTATAAATACACCTCCCACCTCACTCATACCTCAGTTTTTACAAACGTTGCCTCCTTAGGAGGTGGTGAAGCATGAGGCGCTTCTGTGCATATTGAAGCCCAGTTCCTCTCAAAGTGTAGTGTTTGTCAGATGCCTGATGACACCATGTTTTCACCTATGGGAAATCTATTCTAGGGCTCTCTGTAATCGGTTGCAGGAATTCATCTGCTGCCTCCCTTTGCAGATTGACATTATACTCCTCTACCATTACCTCTGCTGATATATTTCAGTACTGGTTTGGCTGTCTGCTATATGTGGATGGGTGATTTCTGGTAAGTATATATCATTTTTAAGCCACTCTCAGCTATGGAAGGCACTTTATATTATAAAGTTCTTAATGTATATTGCATATATTAGCCATGAGTCAGGTCTGTTAATATTTCCCTTTGCAGTCACACAGTTTCAGAATGGAAATTATGTTTATGGGAGAATTTAGGTATTTTTTTCTTACCTGGGGTTCCAGTTAGCTGATAACATGGAGTCTGTTTTTTAAAAAAAATTGGGCAAATTAGGCTTGCGATGATGCAAATTGCATCATTTTATTGCGTCATTTTTGGCGCAAATATTTTTGGCACGAAATCTCGCCTGCTGTGACGTGAGCTGCGTCATTTATGGTGCGAGGTTGCGCCTGTTGTGACGCGAGTTGCATCATTTCAGTGTTTCGTTCTTGCCACTAAAGTTTGTTATATTAAGCCTCTACCTCTAATGCTCACTGCTCTCATTATATTATATCATATGCTTGCTTTTGATTTTACTTTTTGTATAAAAAGTTTATCATAAGCATTTTTTCCATTCCTGAAACTGCTATATTGAGGAAATTGGAGATTTTGTTTAAATGTTATTTTTTCTTTTTTGTTACATTTTGCAAGACTGCTATTCCGCCTTCAAATAAACGTAAAAGGTCTTTCCAAACTTGTTATAGATCTAATGAATTTTGTTCTGACCGACAACATACTGAAATATCCTCTACTGATGAGGGTTCCTCTGACTCAGAGGATCCTGCATCAGACACAGAAATTTACAAATCTTCTATTTTATTTAAAATTGAACATTTTCGTTCTCTATTAAAGGCAGTATTGTTTACTTTGGGTATTGAGGAGTCTAGTCCTCCTGATAGCAAAGCTAATAATTGTTTACATTCTGTATTTAAGACTTCTGAGGTTACTCCTGAAGTTTTTCCTTTTCCAGATGCTATCTCCAATATGATTGCTAAAGAATGGTCTAAACTTGGTACCTCTTTTAACCCTTCTTCTAGGTTTAAGAAGTTGTATACTGTGGCTAGACTAGAGTTTTGGGAAAAGGTCCCTAAGGTTGATGGGGCTATTTCCACTCTTGCCAAACGTACTACTATTCCTATGGAAGATAGTACTTCTTTTAAGGATCCTTTAGATAGGAATCTTGAATCTTACCTTAGAAGAGCATATTTACATACTGGCTATATTCTTAGACCAGCTATTTCTATGGCTGATGTTGCTGCTGCTTCAACTTTTTGGTTGGACAGTTTAGCGCAGCAGTTATCAGATCCTGAACTATCTAGCATTGTTCTTTTACTTCAACATGCAAATCATTTCATTTGTGATGCTATATATGTCATTAAGATTAATGTAAAATCTATCGGCTAGATTGCGAGTTTTGCGTTATGAGTAAAAAAGCAGCGTTAAGGCTCATAACACTGCTTTTTCACTACCACTGCTATTACGAGTCTTGTAGGTACAGCTGTCCCACACACTTGTTTGGCTGTACCGCAAATTAACTTACGCAATTTTCGTAAAGTCTTTTTTCAATGGGACTTCCATAGCGTCGATATTACCCGCTTTTTCTTGGAGGCCAAAAAGTGAGTGGTAAAGCCTATCCCACAATATTCGTAATGCATTCTAAAGTCAGTAGTTATGAGTTTTACACTACAAAGCTGTAGCATAAAACTCATAACTAAAGTGCTAAAAAGTACACTAACACCCATAAACTACCTATTAACCCCTAAACCGAGGCCCTCCCGCATTGCAAACACTGAAAGAAAATTATTAACCCCTAATCTTCTGCTCCCGACATCGCCGCCACTAGAATAAACATATTAACCCCTAAACCGCTGCACTCCAACCTCGCAAACTCTAGTTAAATATTATTAACCCCTAATCTGCCACCCCTAACATTGCCGCAACCTACATTAAGCTCACTTCTTGCCTAATTACACCGGGTTACTGAAAACCTGTAATACCAATGCTGTAGGTAAGTGAGCGGTGACAATAACATGCAAGTTAGCACCGCACCCCTCATAACGCAAAAATCGTAATCTAGCCGTATGTCTTTAGCTATTCTAACTAGAAGAACTTTATGGCTTAAATTTTGGAATGCTGACATGGTGTCTAAATCTAGATTATTATCTCTATCTTTTCAGAGTAATAATTTGTTTGGTTCTCATTTGGATTCTATTATTTCCACTATCACTGGGGGTAAGGGAGTTTTTCTGCCCCAAGACAAGAAATCTAAGGTTAAATTTAAAGCTCCTAATCATTTTAGTTCCTTTCGTCAAAATAGAGAACAGAAAACCTCTCCTTCCCCTAAGGCCTCTGGCTTTAATTGGAGACCATCTTTGAATTGGAATAAATCCAAACCTTATAAGAAACCAAATCCAGCCCCTAAGACTGCATGAAGGTGCGGCCCTCAAACCAGTTCTTCTGGTGGCGGGCAGACTAAAGTTATTTCAAGACATTTGGACAGATTCTGTCCAAAATCAGTGGATTCAGAATATTGTTTCTCAAGGGTATTGAATAGGTTTCAGAATAAAACCTCCCATGGGAAGATTCTTTCTTACTCATGTTCCAACAAACCCTGTAAAGGCTCAGGCTTTTCTGAAGTGTGTTTTGGACCTAGAGATTTCAGGGGTGATTGTACCAGTTCCTCAGCAGGTACAGGCATTTGGCTTCTATTCAAATCAAATAATTGTCCCAAAGATGGAAGATTATTTCAGACCAATCCTGGATCTGAAAACTTTAAACCATTTTGTAAGAGTCCCAACTTTCAAGATGGTGACTATTCTGCCTTTTGTTTAGCAAGGTCATTTCATGTCCACTAGATACTTACAGGATGCTTATCTTCATATTCCTATTCATCCAGACCAATATCATTTTCTGTGATTCACTTTTCTAGACAAGCATTACCCATTTGTTGCTCTTCCATTTGGCCTAGCAACAGCACCAAGAATTTTCTCGAAGGTTCTCGGTGACCTTCTATCTGTAATCAGAGAGCAGGGTAGACGATATATTGGTACTAGCTCAATCTTATCATTTAGCAGAATTTCACACAAAACAACAAATATTGTTTCTTTGAAGACATGGTTGGAGGATCAATTTACTAAAGAGATTCCTCAGACAAATGTCACCTTCTTAGGTTTCCAGATAGATTCAGTGTCCATGACTCTTTGTCTAACAGACAAGAGACAAATTAAATTGGTCTTAGCTTGTCTAAACCTTCAGTCTCTATCATTCCCTTCAGTGGCTATGTGCATGGAAGTTTTAGGTCTCATAATTGCAGCATCAGATGCAATCCCCTTTGCTCGATTTTATATGAGACCTGTACAGCTTTGCATGTTGTACCAGTGGTGCAGGGATTATACTCAGATATCACAGTTGATATACTTAAATCCCAACACTCAGCTCTCTCTGACTTGGTGGTTAGACCATCACCTTATTGTTCAAGGGGCCACCTTTGTTCATCCTTTCTGGACTGTGATCACAACAGATGCAAGTCTTACAGGTTAGGGAGCTGTCTGGGGGTCTCTGACAGCACAATGCATTTGGAATCCTCAAGAGGCGAGGTTACCAATCAATATTTTAGAACTCCATGCTATTTTCAGAGCTCCTCAGGCTTAGCATCTATTGAAGAAAGAACTTTACATTCGTTTTCAAACAGACAATATCACAACAGTGGCATATGTCAATCATCAAGGGGGACTCCCATTCCTTTAGCAATGAAATAAATTTCTTGATACTTTCTTGGGCAGAATCCAACTCTTGTCAAATCTCTGCTATTCATTTCCCAGCTGTAGACAATTGGGAAGCGGATTATCTCCGCCATCATTCTCTACATCCCGGGAAGTGGTCTCTCCATCCAGATGTGTTTTTTAAACTTGTACAGATGTGGGGTCTTCCAGAAATAAGTCTGATGGCCTCTCATCTGAATAAGAAACTTACCAGATACCTTTCCAGGTCCAGGGATCCTCAGGCAGAAATGATGGATGCTCTAGTAGTTCCCTGGTTTTACCAACCTGCTTACATTTTTCTGCCTCTGGTTCTTCTTCCAAAGGTGATCTTCAAGATCATAATGGAACAATCTTATGTGTTTCTGATAGCACCAGCATGGCCTCACAGGTTTTGGTATGCAGACCTTGTCTGAATGTCCAGTTGCCAGCATTGGTCACTTCCTATAAGACCAGACCTTCTGTCTCAAGGCCCAGTTTTCCATCAGGATCTCAAATCTCTACATTTGAAGGCATGGAAATTAAACACTTAGTTGTTAGTCATAGAGGTTTCTTTGACTCAGTAATTAACACTATGATAGAGGCTCGTAAGTCTGTTTCAAGGAAGATTTATCATAGGGTTTGGAAAACCTATATTTCATGGTGTTTCACTTATGATTATTCTTGGCATTCTTTTAGAATTCCTAAGATTATACAGTTTCTTCAGGATGGTTTGGATAAAGGTTTGTCTGCAAATACTTTGAAAGGACACATCTCTGCTATTTCTGTCTTATTTCATAGAAAGATTGCTAAGCTTCCTGATATTCACTGTTTTGTTCAGGCTTTGATTCGTATCAAACCTGTTATTAAATCAATTTCTCCTCCTTGAAGTCTCAATTTGGTTTTAAAGATTTTGCAGGCTCCTCCTTTTGAGCCTATGCATTCTTTGGATATTAAACTACTTCCTTGGAAAGTGTTATTTATTTTGCCTATCTCTTCTGTTAGAAGAGTTTCTGAATTGTCTGCTCTCTCTTGTGAGTCTCCTTATCTGATTTTTTATCCAGATAAAGCTGTTTTGCGGACTTTGTTTACATTTTTACCTAAAGTTTTGAATTCTAACAACATCAATAGGGAAAGTATTGTTCCTTCCTTGTGTCCTAATCATAAGAATACTCTTGAAAGGTCTTTACTTTCTTTGGATGTGGTAAGAGCTTTGAAATATTATGTTGAGGTTACTAAAGATTTTAGAAAGACTTCTAGTCTATTTGTTATTTGTTCTGGTTCCAGAAAAGGTCAGAAAGCCTCTGCCATTTCCTTGGCATCTTGGTTGAAGCTTTTGATTCACAAAGCTTATTTGGAGGCGGGCAGTCTCCGCCTCAGCGGATTACAGCTCATTCTACTAGATCCGTTGCCACATCTTGGGCTTTCAAGAATGAAGCTTCAGTTGATCAAATTTGCAAAGCAGCAACTCTTCTTTGCATACATTTACTACATTTTACCATTTTTATGTGTTTGCTTTTCCGGAAGCAGCTTTTGGCAGAAAGGTTCTTCAGGCAGCTGTCTCAGTTTGATTCTAGTGCCTATGATTTGAGTTTTTTTAAATTTTTTTTAAGAATTTTTTTTTTTGGATTTAGTTTCTCAGTGTAAATAGCTGTTTTTATTGTATCCCTCCCTCTCTAGTGACTCGTGGACTTCCAGATCTTGGGTATTATATCCCATACGTCACTAGTTCATGGACTCTTGCCACCTATATGATAGAAAACAAAATTTATGTAAGAACTTACCTGATAAATTCATTTCTTTCATGGTGGCAAGGGTCCATGAGACCCACTTAATTTTTGGGGGGGGTTATAATTTTTTATATAAAGCAATTTATTTATAGTGTTGTCGCGAATTGTTCACAGCGAACATAGCATGTTCGCGTTCGCAGCGGACGGCGAACATATGCAATGTTCGATTCGCCCCCTATTCGTCATCATTGAGTAAACTTTGACCCTGTAGCTCACAGTCACAAGACACATTCCAGCCAATCAGCAGCAGACACTCCCTCCCAGACCCTCCCACCTCCTGGACAGCATCCATTTTAGATTCATTCGGAGCCTGCATTCTTAGTGAGAGGAGGGACAGTGTAGCTGCTGCTGATTTAATAGGGAAATTGATAGCTAGGCTAGTGTATTCAGTGTCCACTACAGTCCTGAAGGACTCATCTGATCTCTGCTGTAAGGACAGCACCCCAAAAAGCCCTTTTTAGGGCTAGAACATCAGTCTGCTTTTTTTTTTCCCTGTGTAATCTAATTGCAGCCTGCCTGCCAGCTCAGGCTCACAGCGTATACTGTGCCCACTTGCCCAGTGCCACCACTCATATCTGGTGTAACAGTAGTGTACATTTAAAAAAAAACAACAACCTTTTTTTAATTTGAAATAATAGCAGTCATTTTCCTTCACACGTGTGCGATTGAGGGCCTGCCAGGGCACAGTGTGACACCAGTGCAAGTCATATCTGCTTAAACAGTAGTGTACATTTAAAAAAAACAACCTTTTTTTAATTTGAAATAATAGCAGTCAGTTTCCCTCACACGTGTGCGTTCCAGGTCCTGCCAGGGCACAGTGTCACACCAGTGCAAGTCATATCTGCTAAAACAGTAGTGTACATACATTTAAAAAAAAAAAAACCTTTTTTTAATTTGAAATAATAGCAGTCAGTTTCCTTCACACGTGTGCGTCTCAGGTCCTGCCAGGGCACAGTGTGACACCAGTGCAAGTCATATCTGCTAAAACAGTAGTGTACATGCATTTAAAAAAAACAACCCTTTTTTATTGTGAAATAATAGCAGTCAGTTTCCCTCACACGTGTGCGTTCCAGGACCTGCCAGGGCACAGTGTCACACCAGTGCAAGTCATATCTGCTAAAACAGTAGTGTACATACATTTAAAAAAAAAACAACCTTTTTTATTGTGAAATAATAGCAGTCAGTTTCCCTCACACGTGTGCGCTCCAGGTCCTGCCAGGGCACAGTGTGACACCAGTGCAAGTCATATCTACTAAAACAGTAGTGTACATACATTTAAAAAAAAAAACAACCTTTTTTTACTGTGAAATAATAGCAGTCAGTTTCCCTCATACGTGTGCGTTCCAGGTCCTGCCAGGGCACAGTGTCACACCAGTGCAAGTCATATCTGCTAAAACAGTAGTGTACATTTAAAAAAAAAAAAAACCTTACAGTACCTGAACGATACAACATCATACCTGATGTTTTAAGCATGTTATTCCAAACAATTTAGGAATGTTAGGTGATTTATGCCCTTTATGGATTAAAACCAGACTCTGCATCAACTATGTAAATTTCCATGGGAGTTTGCCATGGATCCCACTCCGGCATACCACAGTCCAGGTGTTAGTCCCCTTGAAACAACTTTTCCATCACTTTTGTGGCCAGAAAGAGTCCCTGTGGGTTTTAAAATTCGCCTGCCTATTGAAGTCTATGGCGGTTCGCCCAGTTCACCGGTTCGCAAACTTTTGCGGAAGTTCACGTTCGCCGTTCGCGAACGCAAAATTTTAGGTTCGCGACATCACTATTTATTTATCCTGTTCCTCTTTTTTTATGGTTTTACTCCTTTTACACCTCACTAACTTGGCTATACGTTAAACTGAGGTATGAGTGAGGTGGGAGGTGTATTTATAGGCATTTGAGGTTTGGGAAACTTTGCCCCCTTCTGGTAGGAATGTATATCCCATACGTCACTAGCTCATGGACTCTTGCCACCATGAAATAAATTAATTTATCTTACATAAATTATGTTGTTTTTTTCTAATTAGAATTTCAGTGCATATTCCAAATACTTTGTAGTAGTTATTATCAAAACATTAAAGCTATGATAAATGGTACAAAGATAGATAGCATGGAATTGCCCACAATCATTGTAGACTCTGCCTATCTATCACAGATATATTAGGCTTTACATATTTAAGTAATTTAGGATCTGCATATTAGAGCTTTACCGGACTCTCCATATTAGAGGTATGTCAGACTCTGCAGTTTAAAGGTATAGTAAACTTTTTAATAGTATACTACTCTGTGTACACCAAAGATATATCAGTCTGCAGTTAAGTCTACATTCCTATAGTTATATCAGGGGGCTTTGATATCACAGCTATAACAGATATTTTATATTGTCTGTCATCCTTGGAATAAGAAAGCTGTTAATTATAGTTACACTAGAATATCCTGTCCTTGCTTCCCACCAACAGTTTCTCGGTTATATCTTTCCTCCATGTCGATTGCTTTCCTTTCCTCTTTCACTGACTTCCTGTCTATAAGCATTCTTCTCTCAGCTCTTTGTCATACCCCCCCCCCCTTTTCTTTCTTTTAGTTTGTTTACCTTATCATTGGAGGCTGTTTAACCAAGAGTAACAGAGGCAAACACTCTTTTCTTTATTGTTGACAGAGCAACTGGTGATTTGTCCCCTCTACAATAAGATGGTGCCAGATTAAAAAAGGGGCACTGAACCCAATTTTTTTTCTTTTGTGATTTAGATAGAGCATGCAATTTTCTTATTTACTCCTATTTTCAATTTTTCTTTGTTCTTGCTATCTAAGCTTTTTTTTAGTTCAGACTCCGGACAGCACTTTTTTATTGGTGGATGAATTTATCCACCAATCAGCAAGAACAACCCAGGTCGTTCACCAAAAATGGGCCGGCATCTAAACTTACATTCTTGTAAAGATACCAAGAGAATGAAGAAACTTTGATAATAGGAGTAAATTAGAAAGTTGCTTAAAATGTCAGGCTCTATCTGAATCATGTAAGAAATAATTTGGGTCCAGTGTCCCTTTAAGCTCTTGTGTGTTTTAGGTGTCTTTAGCTCAGCAATTGTTTAGAGTAATACTGTGATATCCAAGCTGAGTGATAAGTCACTTAATACCTGCACTTATAGTCATTAGAAAAAAACAATATTTAGAAAGAATGCCATGTAGCCTGTGTAAGGTAGAATAACTGTGAGGGCTTTGGCAAACTCCCAAGATATAAATATGGCTCTAATATCAGTAAAATTATTTAAACAATAAGAGGACCTCTAACAAGGTTATAATGTAAGGCTTCCACCCACAGGAACTTATAGTTATCCTGTCTGTTAATGTAAAATGTACTACTTTGAGTGTTGGTACTTACTTATCAACATTCTAATAGCAAAAAAATAAATAAAAAAAATGGCATGTACTTCAAAAACTTGGCTTTAATTAGCATGGAATGTTCTGAAGATTTGCAATTACAGTCAAAATGTGAGAATCTCAGGAATAACTTTGCACATTTTGGCAGACTATGACCAAGTCTTTCCTGTGGAGTGTCTGAAGAACTCTCTGCAGGAGAATATAGGTAGGGTTTTGCTTAATAGTTACAATTTAAAATGTTGCAGCACCTGAGTAATGACACCAGAACTTGGTGTAGGTGGTGCATAGCCATTTTTAATACCCTGCTGTTCCGGTGCTGTACTATTACTACTAATAATAATAAAACATCCTTTATCTCCAGCTTAACTTGCACAGGGCCAAACGAGTCTTCCAAACTCCTCTTATAAGCAATTATGTGTTAAAGATGGTATCTAGTTTTTGCTTTATGAAATATTTAGTGCCTATTAGAGGCTAAATTATGAGTGGTGCGATAACTGTTGCGCACAAGCGATAAGGGGTTTATCCTGGCTCTTTGCGTGTGTTGAAAGTAGCTCGTATTCAAAGTTAAAAGTAAACGTGTTCACTTGAGCACAATTGAATTTAACACATGTCGGGTTAGCTATGGTTAACTGTTACGCAAGTCAAAAAAGTTACACAAGAACATCAAAAATCCATCTCACTGTACAGTTAGACTCATTATAACACTGTCTAATAAAAATTATTTAAACATTATTGCTCAATAAGGGCTCAAAGATATGAGGTCTCAGCTGCAAAGGGCTTTACGATAGAGATACATACATGTCTAAATATGTCTATTTATGTATAAATATGCTTATGTGTGTACATATGGATTTTTTGGTTCCTATATTCAATAAGAAAAATATGTGTGCATGTGTATGTATACGTTTATAGACATATGCCTCATCTAAACACTATACAGTATAGTGTGAAATAGGTTGATTTATATGCTGAGTATATTTTAATGATCTAACCATTTGTAACAAACAATGTCTGGGAACCTGATATTTTGCTCTTTGATTGTTGTATTTTGTATATTGCATGTGTTATTAACATGTAACTGTTATGTATATAAATTAACTTTTGATTAATTAGTTATTTAGTTACCGTTTGCTCTTCCAGCTCCTATACATGTAATCACAGCTGTTATACATTGATTACAATTTTGAGCATCCAATAGGATTCAAGTACTGCTTTTAAATGTTGGCGGTTTTCTCCACAGAATTATTGTCTAAGATTAAGGCCATTGGCCGAAACATGTCAGACTATTTCTACTGAATCCTGTTAAAGCTTTTAATTTGACCATTAAAAATTTGGACTTTTTAACTAAGGTGTCTGGCTTCTCGCTCTCCTTACTTGATTTATATGTGTATATATGTATTTACAGACATATATATACACATATGAACATATAAATATATATATATACATACAGTATATAGACATATATAAGTGCACTGGAAACCTTTGCAGTTAAGTAGCTGAAAACATGAATAATTATATTTATGCAATATTCATATTTAATAAAGTGTTTAACTATGTATATACTGTAAACATTCCAATTTTCTTTGCATAGGGGATTTTGTTCTATTCTTAAATAGCTAATCCTATATATGTATATATATATATATATATATATATATATATATATATATATGTATAGATACATATTTCTCTTGTTAAGTGTATCCAGTCCACGGATCATCCATTACTTGTGGGATATTCTCCTTCCCTACAGGAAGTTGCAAGAGGATCACCCACAGCAGAGCTGCTATATAGCTTCTCCCCTCACTGCCATATCCAGTCATTCTCTTGCAACTTTCAACAAAGATGGAGGTAGTAAGAGGAGAGTGGTGTATTATAGTTAGTTTCTTTCTTCAATCAAAAGTTTGTTATTTTTAAATGGTACCGGAGCGTACTATTTTTTCTCAGGCAGTATTTAGAAGAAGAATCTGCCTGTGGTTTCTATGATCTTAGCAGAAGTAACTAAGATCCACTGCCTTTCTCACATATTCTGAGGAGTGAGGTAACTTCAGAGGGGGAATGGCGTGCAGGTTTTCCTGCAATAAGGTATGTGCAGTTAACATTTCTAGGGATGGAATTTGCTAGAAAATGCTGCTGATACCGGATTAATGTAAGTTAAGCCTAAATGCAGTGATTTAATAACGACTGGTATCAGGCTTATTAACAGAGATACATACTCTTATAAAAGTGCAATATAAAACGTTTGCTGGCATGTTAATCGTTTTTATATATGTTTGGTGATAAAACTTATTGGGGCCTAGTTTTTTTCCACATGGCTGGCTTGATTTTTACTTAGAAACAGTTTCCTGAGGCTTTCCACTGTTGTAATATGAGTGGGAGGGGCCTATTTTAGCGCTTTTTTGCGCAGCAAAAATTACAGACAGAGACTTCAGCTTCCCTCTGCTTGATACAGGACATCTCTGAAGGGCTCAAAAGGCTTCAAAAGTCGTGTTTGAGGAAGGTAACAGCCACAGTAGAGCTGTGGCAGTTGTTGTGACTGGTTTTTAAAAACGTTTTTGTCATTTATTATTCCGTTTTGGTATTAAGGGGTTAATCATCCATTTGCAAGTGGATGCAATGCTCTGCTAACTTGTTACATACACTGTAAAAATTTCGTTATTGTAACTGCCTTTTTTCACTGTTATTTCAAATTTTGTAAAAATTTGTTTTTCTTAAAGGCGCAGTAACGTTTTTTATATTGCTTGTTAACTTGGTTTAAAGTGTTTTCCAAGCTTCCTAGTCTCATTGCTAGTCTGTATAAACATGTCTGACACAGAGGAAACTACTTGTTCATTATGTTTAAAAGCCATGGTGGAGCCCCATAGGAGAATGTGTACTAAATGTATTGATTTCACCTTAAACAGTAAAGATCAGTCTTTATCTATAAAAGAATTGTCACCAGAGGGTTCTGTTGAGGGGGAAGTTATGCCGACTAACTCTCCCCACGTGTCGGACCCTTCGCCTCCCGCTCAAGGGACGCACGCTAATATGTTGCCAAGTACATCAGGGACGCCCATAGCGATTACTTTGCAGGACATGGCTGCAATCATGAATAATACCCTGTCAGAGGTATTAGCTAGATTGCCTGAATTAAGAGGCAAGCGCGATAGCTCTGGGGTTAGACGAGATACAGAGCACGTAGATGCTGTAAGAGCCATGTCCGATACTGTGTCACAATATGCAGAACCTGAGGACGGAGAGCTTCAGTCTGTGGGTGACATCTCTGACTCGGGGAAACCTGATTCAGAGATTTCTCATTTTAAATTTAAGCTTGAGAACCTCCGTGTATTGCTTGGGGAGGTATTAGCTGCTCTGAATGACTGTGACACAATTGCAGTGCCAGAGAAATTGTGTAGACTGGATAAATACTATGCAGTGCCGGTGTGTACTGATGTTTTTCCAATACCTAAAAGACTTACAGAAATTATTAGTAAGGAGTGGGATAGACCGGTGTGCCTTTTTCCCCACCTCCTATATTTAGAAAAATGTTTCCAATAGACGCCACTACACGGGACTTATGGCAGACAGTCCTTAAGGTGGAGGGAGCAGTTTCTATTTTAGCAAAGCGTACCACTATCCCGGTTGAGGACAGTTGTGCTTTTTCAGATCCAATGGATAAAAAATTAGAGGGTTACCTTAAGAAAATGTTTATTCAACAAGGTTTTATCTTACAGGCCCTTGCATGCATTGCGCCTGTCACTGCTGCGGCGGCGTTCTGGTTTGAGGCCCTGGAAGAGGCCATCCATACAGCTCCATTGACTGAAATCATTGACAAGCTTAGAACACTTAAGCTAGTTAACTCATTTGTTTCTGATGCCATTGTTCATTTGACTAAACTAACGGCTAAGAATTCCGGATTCGCCATCCAGGCGCGTAGGGTGCTTTGGCTTAAATCCTGGTCAGCTGACGTGACTTCAAAGTCTAAATTACTCAACATTCCTTTCAAGGGACAGACCTTATTCGGGCCAGGTTTGAAAGAAATTATTGCTGACATTACTAGAGGTAAGGGTCATACCCTTCCTCAGGACAGGGCCAAATCAAAGGCCAAACAGTCTAATTTTCGTGCCTTTCAAAATTTCAAGGCAGGTGCAGCATCAACTTCCTCTGCTTCAAAACAAGAGGGAACTTTTGCTCAATCCAAGCAGGCCTGGAAACCTAACCAGTCCTGGAACAAAGGCAAGCAGGCCAGGAAGCCTGCTGCTGCCTCCAAGACAGCATGAAGGAGCGGCCCCCTATCCGGCAATGGATCTAGTAGGGGGCAGACTTTCTCTCTTCACCCAGGCGTGGGCAAGAGATGTTCAGGATCCCTGGGCGTTGGAGATCATATCTCAGGGATATCTTCTGGACTTCAAAGCTTCTCCCCCACAAGGGAGATTTCATCTTTCAAGATTATCTGCAAACCAGATAAAGAAAGAGGCATTCCTACGCTGCGTGCAAGACCTCCTTGTAATGGGAGTGATCCATCCAGTTCCGCGGACGGAACAAGGACAGGGTTTTTATTCAAATCTGTTTGTGGTTCCCAAAAAAGAGGGAACCTTCAGACCCATTTTGGATCTAAAGATCTTAAACAAATTCCTCAGAGTTCCATCATTCAAGATGGAAACTATTCGGACCATTTTACCCATGATCCAAGAGGGTCAGTACATGACCACAGTGGACTTAAAGGATGCCTACCTTCACATTCTGATTCACAAGAATCGTCATCGGTTCCTGAGGTTTGCCTTTCTAGACAGGCATTACCAATTTGTAGCTCTTCCATTCGGGTTAGCTACAGCCCCAAGAATTTTTACAAAGGTTCTGGGCTCACTTCTGGCGGTTCTAAGACCGCGAGGCATAGCGGTGGTTCCTTATCTAGACGACATCCTGATACAGGCGTCAAGCTTTCAAATTGCCAAGTCTCATACAGACATAGTCCTGGCATTTCTGAGGTCGCATGGGTGTGCAAAACTTCTAAATGCTTGCCGTGTTCTTCACTCCATTCCGCGCCCCACGGTGGCTCAGTGCATGGAAGTAATCGGCTTAATGGTAGCGGCGATGGACATAGTGCCATTTGCGTGCCTGCATCTCAGACCGCTGCAATTATGCATGCTCAGTCAGTGGAATGGGGATTACACAGATTTGTCCCCTCTACTAAATCTGGATCAGGAAACCAGAGATTCTCTTCTCTGGTGGTTATCTCGGGTCCATCTGTCCAAGGGTATGACCTTTCGCAGACCAGATTGGACAATTGTAACAACAGATGCCAGCCTTCTAGGTTGGGGTGCAGTCTGGAATTCCCTGAAGGCTCAGGGTTCATGGACTCAGGAGGAGAAACTCCTCCCAATAAATATTCTGGAGTTAAGAGCAATATTCAATGCTCTTCTAGCTTGGCCTCAGTTAGCAACACTGAGTTTCATCAGATTTCAGTCAGACAACATCACGACTGTGGCTTACATCAACCATCAAGGGGGAACCAGGAGTTCCCTAGCGATGTCAGAAGTCTCCAAGATAATTCGCTGGGCAGAGACTCACCCTTGCCACCTGTCAGCGATCCATATCCCGGGCGTAGAGAACTGCGAGGCGGATTTTCTAAGTCGTCAGACTTTTCATCCGGGGGAGTGGGAACTACATCCGGAGGTGTTTGCTCAATTGGTTCACCGTTGGGGCAAACCAGAACTGGATCTCATGGCGTCTCGCCAGAACGCCAAGCTTCCTTGTTACGGATCCAGGTCCAGGGACCCAGAAGCGGCACTGATAGATGCTCTAGCAGCGCCTTGGTTCTTCAACCTGGCTTATGTGTTTCCACTGTTTCCTCTGCTCCCTCGACTGATTGCCAAAATCAAACAGGAGAGAGCATCGGTGATCTTGATAGCGCCTGCGTGGCCTCGCAGGACCTGGTATGCAGACCTAGTGGACATGTCATCATTTCCACCATGGACTCTGCCTCTTCTAATACAAGGTCCTTTCAACCATCCAAATCTAATTTCTCTGAGACTTACTGCATGGAGATTGAACGCTTGATCCTATCAAAGCGTGGCTTCTCCGAGTCAGTCATTGATACCTTAATACAGGCACTAAAGCCTGTCACCAGGAAAATTTATCACAAGATATGGCGTAAATATCTTCATTGGTGTGAATCCAAGAATTACTCATGGAGTAGGGTTAGGATTCCTAGGATATTGTCCTTCCTCCAAGAGGGTTTGGACAAAGGATTATCAGATAGTTCTTTAAAGGGACAGATTTCTGCTCTGTCTATTCTTTTACACAAGCGTCTGGCAGAAGTTCCAGACGTTCAAGCATTTTGTCAGGCTTTAGTTAGAATTAAGCCTGTGTTTAAACCTGTTGCTCCTCCATGGAGCTTAAACTTGGTTCTTAAAGTTCTTCAAGGGGTTCCGTTTGAACCCCTTCATTCTATTGATATCAAACTTCTATCATGGAAAGTTCTGTTTCTGATGGCTATTTCCTTGGCTCGAAGAGTCTCTGAGTTATCTGCCTTACATTGTGATTCTCCTTGTCTGATCTTTCATTCAGATAAAGTAGTTCTGCGTACAAAACCTGGGTTTTACCCAAGGTAGTTTCTAACAAGAATATCAATCAAGAGATTGTTGTTCCATCATTGTGTCCTAATCCTTCTTCAAAGAAGGAACGTCTTTTGCATAATCTAGACGTAGTGCATGCCTTGAAGTTTTACTTACAAGCTACTAAGGATTTTCGTCAAACATCTAACCTGTTTGTTGTTTACTTTGGACAGAGGAGAGGTCAGAAGGCCTCGTCAACCTCTCTTTCCTTTTGGCTTCGGAGTATAATCCGTTTAGCCTATGAGACTGCTGGACAGCAGCCCCCTGAAAGGATTACAGCTCATTCTACTAGAGCTGTGGCTTCCACCTGGGCCTTTAAAAATGAGGCTTCTGTTGAACAGATTTGCAAGGCTGCGACTTGGTCTTCGCTTCATACCTTTTCAAAATTTTACAAATTTGATACTTTTGCTTCTTCGGAGGCTGTTTTTGGGAGAAAGGTTCTACAGGCAGTGGTTCCTTCCGTTTAAGTTCCTGCCTTGTCCCTCCCATCATCCGTGTACTTTAGCTTTGGTATTGGTATCCCACAAGTAATGGATGATCCATGGACTGGATACACTTAACAAGAGAAAACATCATTTATGCTTACCTGATAAATTTATTTCTCTTGTAGTGTATCCAGTCCACGGCCCGCCCTGTCCTTGTAAGGCAGGCCTAAATTTTAATTAAACTACAGTCACCACTGCACCCTATGGTTTCTCCTTTCTCGGCTTGTTTCGGTCGAATGACTGGATGTGGCAGTGAGGGGAGGAGCTATATAGCAGCTCTGCTGTGGGTGATCCTCTTGCAACTTCCTGTTGGGAAGGAGAATATCCCACAAGTAATGGATGATCCGTGGACTGGATACACTACAAGAGAAATAAATTTATCAGGTAAGCATAAATTATGTTTTTACCAAAAATATATGATATATATATATATATATATATATATACATACATACAGTATATATATATATATATATATATATATATATATATATATATATATTTCATGTTGGGTTAGCGTACTTGAGTAAATGCAATTGGGTTTGCACTCGGGTAAAGGTGTTTTTTTCCACGTTTTGCTTTCCATTGAAGTCTATGGGAGAATACGTTAACACAGTCGCAATATTCGGGGGAACATTTCTAATTTCAACTTGTAATACGTGTGCTACCCGACGCACGCAAAAAGTTTACTTCTGGCGAAATTTAATGTGCAAACAGGTGCGATAAATTGTAGATTTGCAATCAGTAAGAAACAATTCTAATAATGTATTATAGCTATTTTCTAAAATAGCAACTTATAAACAATGATTACAATTTTAAAAAATGTATCATTAATTCATTTAAAATATGGCTCTAAAAGATGATTCTAAATCATCCTGACAATACTTAAAGAAGAAATTTGTTTTTCCTTAAATTTCTTTAACATGTTTAAATTGATTTTATACTATTTTTTAATCTAAATATAGAAACTACTGCACAATATCTCATAAAACACTAGCTTTCTGGAGGTTGAAGAAAAACGATTATTATTGGTTGCCCTTAATGCACATTGTAACGAAGTATTGATAGCAACATTGCTTTCTTGATTGAAAGGTAAATGGCTAATATTGTCTTACTTCTGTCTGAGAAACCATTTTATTGATCAGAAAATTGCATTGTGCCTAAACCGCCTTTCAAGATTTATTGATACCAACTCATCAGGCAGCAATATACAGTTGCTTCTAATGACACGCTAAACTGTGCTTGGCTACTAGTAATATATCGCCAAATATGATGTTGGACCATTTATAGAATTCTATTATGGAATAAAGCTGGTTTAGCGTAAGGATATAGCTGCAATACAAAATTAGTAACTCACAAGGCATAGGGTGCCTGGGTTCCAGCAGCCTCTCTATTATGATTATGAGTTGAGTGGTAGTTTGTGCTTGTGCTTGTGCGTTAAAACTGCTAGAATTGGGGGGGGTTATGGTTGTCAATTCACGCTCATATTACAAGTTGAAAGTAAAAAGTTTGCACTTTCGCGTTTGCAAATTCACGCTAAAAAATAGACTTTAAGAAGTCGCAAACGCAAAATCGCATTCCCCCATAGACTTCAATTGAGTCAAAAAAGTTGAAAAAAAAGCCGATCACTCACAAGTCGCTTAAACATGATTGCGGTTATTTAAAAGCGCAAAATAAGAAGATAATATTGCACATTTTATAATCTAATGTTCTGCACATAGAAGATTATGTTTTATTATGTTCTATTTATTCTTAAAGAGATATTTAAATATATTCAGTAAGCGCAGTCAGTGTTCTGTATCACTACACATACAAGGAGATGCAATCCCAGGTTTATCTCACATATCAACGTCCTTTTACAATATGCAGCTTACAAACATATATAGAAGAGGGAAACGGGTATCTTTGCCAAAACTCACTCCTTACAATCAGGAGCGCTGAGCGTACTCCCCTTAGCGGTGCCTCACTGGCTCTTACCTGGGGTTGGATTCTCTCCCGCACAATCCAGCTTTTGCCAGATTTGGCACCCGACCTCCACTTCTGCACCTTCAGACACCAACTATCACTGTATGCGGCTCTTGCCGCGGCTGCTCTACTTCCGGGTTCTTTCCTGGAGATATCACCTGGATGAATTCATTGCTTTAATACTTTGTATCAGCTCACTTTACATGCCTGGGTCTACAGCTTTGATCCGCACACACTCTCCGGGCTCCTCCAGGCTCAGAAGAAAAAGTAGTATATACAAATGATGATAGGTGATCCTTTAGCTGTAAAACAATCTTCTTTATTTGTTTAAATAAAACCTAACAAAAATATGTGCAAGACAACAGCGGTATACTTACTTATTTAAATATATATCTGATGGATTTCTGCACAAATATACACTTATACCTATATACACATTATTTATATAGGTATAGATTTATACAGATATATATATATATATATAGATAGATAGATAGATAGATAGATAGATAGATAGATAGATATGATTATCTATTTAAAATACATAGAAAATTTTCCCCTATGTGCAGAATATAGAAATGTGAAATATTTACATTAAATACATTGTATAACACTATTAAATATGAATATTGCATAAATATGATCTTTCATGTTTTTATCTACTTGACTGCAAAGGGTTCGAATGCACACATATATATGTTTATATCTGTAGAAAACTTCTACATATATATGTTTATATCTGTATATGTGTCTGTCAATTCATATACACACGTATTAATACATAAATACATATATACACATATAATACATAAATACATATATACACATATAATACATAAATACATATATACACATATAAATACATAAGTACATATATACACATATAAATACATAAATACATATATACACATATAATACATAAATACATATATACACATATAAATACATAAATACATATATACACATATAAATACATAAATACATATATACACATATAAATACATAACTACATATGTACACACATATAAACATATATATACATATTTAGACATGTGTATGCATGTATTTCTATGTTAAATCCCTTTGCATGCCTGAGACCTTATATCTTTGAGCCCTTATAACTTTTTATTGCACAATTTTTTTATTAGTGTTAATAAGAGTGTAACTGTGTACTTTTCGATGTATTTTTGATGTGTTTTGTGACACATTTTGGACTTATGTAAAAAAGTTAACCAGAGCTCTGAAGTCGCTATAATCATTCTAGTGTAAAACACGATTGCACTCACTCGTTCGCATTTACTCTCATCTTGTAATACGAGCGGAATTTAACTTGCCCGCAAGCAGCCATGAAAAGCTAATACCGCCGCTCTCGCTCAAACGATAGAGCTCAGCTTGTAATCGAACTCTAAGATAGTTAACATTGTGTAGGGTTTATAATTTGTAAGGTAAATATCATTCTATGTAATTGACAAGGACAATTACTTAAAACAGCATATGGATATAGAGCAGGCAGCTCAGCGATGTGGGTTATACAGATTATAGTGACAAGAATAGTTAAAATTGTAGCTTGCAGCACCTAATGAGCCAATAAATATTTGTTATACTATGTTCTAGGTGGTGCTCTTCTCATTTTTTTTAAAAATAAAGAAAAATAATTATTTTTTAGAACGTGATCATAGCAGGTACTGAAAACTGTTTAATAGCTATGGCGTTTACAGCTCAAATCAGTTGTTAGTAAATATCCCTTTAAGGGTAGGAATCCACGTTTTAAAAAATATTTATCTTTATACATTTTAAAGAGTTTTGCATAATTACTAAAGTGACCTGTAGTTTTACACAATGCAGTTGATAGCTAAATACACAGTTTTAAAGTATTTTAGAATGGCATTACAAGTTTTAAATATTTTACTTGCCCCAGGAACTAACATGGCTTCCAAGGTATAAACACAATTACAACATTTTCTGCAAATCATGGTCTAACTTACTTACTATACTTGTGGTATATTTACACTCATAAGAGAAAGTTATAGCTGAAGGTTGACAAGCTCATTATTGCTTAAATTGGATTAAATTTATATTTTTTAATAAATATATATCAGGATTTTTATTGGTGATATTGTTTGGTCTTATATCATATGATACAAGGGAACTATAATTTCCATTTTTAAAGAGCACTCACTAACAAAGGCTGATATATATTTACCCTGGCAAGTAAATCATTTAGGGCCTCAAATATACCAGAATTTCAGAATCATCCTGCTTAAGTGCAGGATTATCCAGTTCAGATATCAGATAGTTCAGAGACATTCTTTGATTTAGATCTGTTTGTGGTCCTAAAGGACTGCCTTTGTCAACAGTTTCTCCTATTATGGAGTGCAGAGTATGCTAAAGTGCAGACTTTTGTAAATTCAAATAGAGATAGTAGACTTGTTATTGAACCTAATATGCTAAACACATCCAAATATACATTTTATCTTTTCCCTTCACGCAGTGAGCATGGCCACTAACAGACTTATAGGTGCAGTGGCAGGGACCATTCTGGCTCTGGGGGTGATATTTGGAGGCACAGGGTGGGGAATTGAGTAAGCATTATTTTGTTAAGTTTTGTGTTTGGTGCCTACTGTGTGAGGTAATAGTTTGTGTGTCTGAGCCTTTTGTGTACGTGTCCATTGGCTTTGTGTCATGTGGTGATGACCGTGACAGTCATGTGATTTGACCGTGTCCTTGTCATGTGATTTGCTCATGCCGTGTTGACCCTCTCCTGTCTGGGAAAATGTGGGGCATAAAATGAATTTTTCTTTTGTTTCATTAACCTGGAAATATACTTAAATTGTCGACAATGGCAAAACTGACTTTTTCTTGTAAAATGCAGCCTTTCATTAAAAAAAAACATTTATAGAGACAATATTTTATCTTATGAAATGAAAAAGGTTTTCAAACTTTAAT
This sequence comes from Bombina bombina, assembly GCF_027579735.1. NCBI lineage: Eukaryota > Metazoa > Chordata > Amphibia > Anura > Bombinatoridae > Bombina > Bombina bombina. Next base: position 535,321,905 of record NC_069499.1, read on the forward strand.
TCAAATTCAAATACATACCTAAGTAGATTACTGTATTAAATATGATGAGCCTACTTGATCTGGGTTCTAACAAATATACAATGTAATATTAAAAATATGTCATAGAGTTTATTAGACAAAAATTAGCCTTATAGTACATAATTACAATCACCTGAAAAGAAAATTAAATTGTAAGCTAAAAGCATTAACAATATTTTAGACTGTCTTTTGTATGCAAAGGTGTGGCTTTATATTATAATGTGGGGATTTTTATGTTAGCTTTTAAATAATATGTTTGTTTGTCAAGTGACAAAATATTATTTCTGTTAGGCCACTAATTATAATTAATTAATCAAGCATTCAAAATGTACTCAAAACAACAAATTGAGACAAGGAAATATAGCTAAAAAATATTTTGTTTAAAATAAATTGCCAATAAAATATATGACCATTTTCATGATCTTTTTAAATATTTCCCTTTGTTTTGAGAGTTATCCAATCCCTTTAAATATAACCTAAATTTAAATGATTTTCGGCTTTTGTTAATTTATATATTCACTACTAAAACAACGGTCTGAATTATGTTGCAAAGAACAATAGCTTAAGTTTAAATGTTGTATCTTCGGCCGTCTTAGTCAATGAGATGCCTTTAAATCAGTTTAGCACAACTTAAATTGAATTTCTTGGCAAAGTTGTACTACTTTTTAGCATATTACTATTTTAAAAATCATCCATACATTGTATGGATAATACCGTTATATATATTTCAGGTTGCTGTAATTAAATCTTGTGCTTTATTAGTTGATTTGTCAAAGTAACCTGTCCAGACATTCTGAAACAGTTTGCTGACTTTTAAATTAAGCAGAAAATATTGTAAATAGGGATCATACTTATGAGAATGGTCCCTTTTCTAAACATTAGGGGCTCCATGTACTAAGCAGTCAGCGAGCTACCCGCAACAAATCTCGCGTCAAAATTCGCAAACTGATATGTACAAAGCAGTCAATTATGTTAAAACTCGCATCTTTAAAATTGCGAGCGTACTTATCCGCCAAACCTCGCTACCGCTCCATTTTTCACTGTAATTAGACACATTTGACCACCAACTCGCCAAAAACGAATGTACTAAAAAATCTATTTGTCCGCTCGCTACAATTTCCGCTCCCACCTCGTTATTTTTGCCTCGCCACCTTTTAGGTGGCGGGCAAGGTACAAAACAATAGGAAAGTCAATCTAGACGCCAGTCTAGACATATATAAAAGGCAGTAATATCAGCATTGTACTTACAGCATAACTGGCGTCTAATTTGTCTCTCATTTCCATGTACATAAATTGCGCCCAATTTGTCGACTGTAATTAAAGAGTAATTTGTATTGTATAGTTGTCAATCTTTATAATTATTTTTATATTAATATTTATATATTATCAGATCCAGATGAAGCCATATCCAAATTGTAAATAAATATTACAAAAATAACGCTCTGTTATCACTCTTCAAAAAATTTTGAACAATAATAAAGTTGTTTAGATAAGTTTAACTTTTATAGGAGCAAAATTCTATTCCCGCGACTACTATGATGTTCGTGACACCTTGCATGTCACGTGTTAATAATTGGCCAGACAATTCAACTGAAAGTTAAGTACATCAGCTTAGTCGCCGCGAGCGAGGCGTCAAATTTATCAACAATCCGCAACTGCTCGCGGCGGGCTAGACTTGTCTATTTATTGGGGGAATATTAGTACATAGCGACAGCGGACACCATTTCGCCCGCGGCGAGTAACGGCGAGTTTATCCGCGTCTACAATGACGGATGAATTGACGGCTTAGTACATGGAGCCCTAGGTTTACTAGTCACAAAAAGCATAATATTCATCTTTAAGCAGCCAACAGCAACCCAGATTGTTTTTTGAACTTTCCATTCACAATGTTATGTTCTGTTATATCCAAGTTGTCTAGACATTAGCTCTTTGGTATCTGTTTATAATATTTATTCTGGAGTTACTGTTGCTGATGTCATATGATATCTCACAGTGTAGTTTGTTTTTTTGTGGTCCATTGTATTTATAGTAATCAGTTCTTGTCCTTGTATGGCACCAATGTTTTGTAGGGTAGAGTGTCTATTTGTATTTTAGAAATAAACTGAAGAGTAACATAGTAGAGGAGACTGAAAGAAAACAAAGAGTACATCAAGATCATCTTTCACAGATCCTTATGGATCACTGTTTTAAAAGAAAAACAATCAAGTGAATTAACATTGAGAATTTATTAAACTTTCCCATTTAAGACAAAAAATTGTAAACTCGGATTCTGTTTTAATTCCAAAATAGATATAAACCCTCTTATATGACCTCTCAAGCACATCTTTTCAAGAGTAAACTGATCTGATTTGGTTAACCTCACCTTTTAGGGGCCCATTTATCTAAAGACCGCTGCTCCATAACCCTGTCTGCCTGCTCTGATGAGGTGGGCAGGAATCGCCAGAAATCAACCCAATCGAGTACGATCGGGTTGATTGACACCCCCTGCTGGCGGCCGATTTGCTGCGAGTCTGCAGGGGGCGGCGTTGCAACAGCAGCTCACAAGAGCTGCTGGTGCAATGCTGAATACGGAGAGCGTATTGCTCTCCGCATTCAGCGATGTCTTTCGGACCTGAATTACACTGTCAGATCAGGTCCGACAGACATATGATAAATAGGCCCTTTAATGTAATCATCCATTCCTCCCCTAATTGTGTTATTCCTTCTCTTGAACCCTTTATAATTCTGCATTGTACTTTTTTTTAATATTTGGTCCCCTAAATTTTACTCTATGCCCAAGGTGAGGTCTTACTCAGGAAATATATAAGGGTATAATTGAACTTCTGAACTTAGAAGATGCTTGCTAGAATTGAGCACTACTTTTTGTTTGTTATCGACCAGAACATTCAAATCACTTTTAACCTTTGTTTCGCTAAGCCTTGTCACTTTTAAATAATAGGAAGCATGCTTTTTTCTACTTTCAAATTAAAATCAAAATGTTAAATCTTGTGAAATTTATCAGCCAATTCTTTTTTCTTTTAAAAATCCCCTCACAATAATTGCAAACTGTATCTTTCAAAGTCCAAAAATAGAACAAGTTCACCTCAACAAATTGCCTAGATTCTGGTAAAATGGGAATGTCACTATACTTAGTAATATACAATATATATATATATATATATATATATATATATATATATGTATACTGTGTGTATATATATATATATATATATACGGTGTATATATATATAATATATATATATATAAGTGTGTGTGTATATTACTATAAGTTTTTTCCTACTTTTCTTACAGTGGAAGAATTGTGACAATATTGGTTTTATTCACTTTATAGCATCATTCAAAATGTAGGTTTATTAGGATCCCTGCCAGACTTAGTATTTGATGCAAATGTGCAAATAGTATCTGAGGAAATGTATGAGTAACAATATATATTTGTTCTTCCAAGTAAACATTAGTTCATTCATTTTTTACTTTGAATGATACTTTTCTACCAACTATGGGTTCACAAGGTAAGTTCTTTAAGACTTTTCTTGCACTAGGACACAAACCTTCATAGGGTACTTATTCCCAACATGATCTGCATGTTTTTGCAGTTGGGAACTTCACTGTGGATATACGATTATTTTCTAGTTAGTATGCTCCCATAAATAAATCATTTTGCTATCTCTGTAGCCTCTTTGATTTTGCTCTTTAGAGCTGTCAATTTCAAGATTATTTACCCATTCTGAATTTAGCTTCCTGTTTCCAAGCAATCAATAAGACCTGAAAACAAGGATAGTATAGCAAAAGTTTAGTGTAGTTTCTAAATAACAAATCTCTAATTATGATGTCTGGCATATCTTCTTAATATGTTAATGTATAATGGAAAAGGAAAAGCAGAAATAGTATTGCAATGCACAAATAATAAATAGATCATTTGATAAATAATGGTTAAACAACAGTTTTCCAATTGTGTGTGAAACTAATAACATCCATTAGGCCCACAAGTCATATGTAAATTTTATCAAGCTTTCTGAAATGTCCCCGGGTCACCATTAACTAGAGCTTTCTCCTTTTTTTCTCTTCCCTTGAATATCCATGCTTTTTTTTCTTTTCTATTTGCCACTTCCTGTTTATAGGTTCCACCTATAGTAATTTAACCTCCTTCAAACATTTATTTGCACAATGGCTGTTGGGAATAATTGTTAAAAGGGCCTTAAATGTATTTTATATGTGCCCCAGAAATTAAGCAAAATATCTACATACAAAAAAATGTATCAAAAGCACTCTTTGAATAACCTTTTGAGGGTTATCTTATTTCTACTAATGTAGCCAGTTAAAACTAGATGTAAATGTGCTGCTGCACATATCAAGCTATTACTATGCAGTATGTTGGTGGGTCATGGCTCTGAATTCCACAGAATGCACTCCAGCATTTCTGGGATAAGGTAGAGTTAAAACTACAATAGAAATGATTAAAAGGTGGCAAAGAAATAAAATTCAGCACCTATTGATTTTGTGTTAAATTCAAATTGTGCTTCTTGCATACTCCTTAGAGAGACCAAAACACTAATTCTGTAACTTGCAAATGTTTCATATCAAATAGCTGGTTTAGGCACTTTGCAGCATTTTGAAAACCAAGGATATAGATCTTGCTTTTAGGCCTCTGGAGGAAGTAGGTCAAAGCACAATTTTTCGATAAAACCAAAAGGTGTTTAATGACCATTCAAACTCTTTGAATTCAATTTTAGGTTAAATGCCAATTAAAATCTTGTCATACCAATTCAGTACCAAACGTTATTGGTTGTGTATCAAAACAAAAACAAAAAAACTCATGGGGCCGATTTATCAAATGTTTTTCCGACATGATCACAGACATCACTGAATGCCGACTACACAAGCAGTTCTGGTGAACTGCTTGTGCAATTCCGCCCCCTACAGAGCTAGCAGGGGGTGTCAATCAACCCGATCATACATGATCGGGCGCATTGATGTCCGCAGCCTCAGAAGCGGCGGACTAGTTAAGGAGCAGCAATTTTAAGACCCTGATTCATAACTGCTGTATCCGAACAGGGGCATCAGGGGCCATTTGGCCCTTGATAAATCGGCCCCATGGACTGCGCCTTAATAAACTGCCATGAGCACCCTAAAACTGTATTTGACAGTAACAAAAATATTAAACAACATAAATTATTAAAATGTTTGCTGCTCTGCGTGCCTTTCTTTTAACTGGCTAAATTATACTGAAACGTCAGAATGCACGTATGGGTTAATAATACAAATTACACTTAAATGAAACATCTCTACTTAGCTTCAAGTGTTCTCTTTGCCATTTTCATGAAAATACACAAATTAACTTTTTTTTCTCAATGCCTGTGTTGTTTGATGACTACTTGTGAATGCTAAGTAGAATGCTTTGATGTTTGGAATGTTCTCAAGAGAACACAGTGTCCAATCCAGATGTTCTAATTATTTTTTTACATTCCCTTTTCACTTTTAAATCCTATAAAAAAATGTAATAAGAAGATTGTAGTACATTCCTGTTAATAGGCTGACTAATTGTCTGTAACACAATAAAAGGGTTTTTTATATATTAAGATTTTTTTTTTCACGTTCACAAATGTTATGGATTCCTTAACTGAAAAAAAAAATAAAAAAAATATTAAATTCTATCTATTATTAATAATTAATATATCAATAACATTAATTCTTCTAATAACAATATAAGATGGAATAGCACATCATATTACATTTTGCTTATTTATATATGGTATGTGTTAAACTGTGTTGCACACAAAAAAAAAACAACAACTCAGAAGTTACCCGCATTAAAGACTATGGGTAACATTTTGAGTAATGTGTTGCTGTATAGTATTGAAACAAGTGGGTAAATGTAATGTATCTTTTAAAATTATTAAGTAAATGCTAGACATCTTATTTAAATATTGAAAATTTAATAAGTTATTAAAAAAGGAAATAAAAAACAAAATTGATCTTTTTCATTTGTAGTCCACTTTGTGAGATGTAAATGTATTATTTTTCCAGTTTTTTGGTTGGTTCTTATATTCTTTCCCATAATCCTTTATCACAGGTCCTAGTGCCACCAATCTTATAATAGGCTCCATCGCTGGTGCCATCCTGGTAGCAGCAATTGTCCTTGGGGGGACTGGATGGGGCTTTAAGTAAGCAACGCATGTATTCTCTTCAATGGCTATGCCATGACTTTCCTCTGCTTACTGTATATCTAGCACAATGTCTTGAGTTTCTGCTACAATGTTTGGCTATAACCACAATAGGACCATACTCTTACAGCTTAAGAAAAAATAGCAATATAGTACTTTAAATATAAATATTGATTCTGCCATGAATAATGTCACTTGGGTGAAAAGATTTGTAAATAATTTCTAAATCTAAATAATTTGCAATCTCTTCAGGCACTACTAGGTCAGAGAAAGTCATCAATGAATCCTAACTTAAATGCCTCACCTGCTCCCAGTTAGTACTATCTGTAGATACAGATATATATATTTCGATAAAACTTTGATATTCCTTTAGATATGAAATAGTACCTTCAAAGGGATACTAAATACATTGCATCTACTCATGGGTGCTGCCATTATGGAACCTAGGTTACACTGCAGGTATCAGAAGGAGAGTTGCTGCACATGAAATGTAGTGAAAGATAGATTTCAACATGGCGGCACCCATAGCTAGAAGGAGGTGGGGCATAACCTCAATACTATTCTTTAAAAAAAATGCACATGTTTCTTATCAACAGATAGCTGAACACATGAGGAGAGGGTAATATATCAGAACATTGTTATATTTGCTATTGTCTATATTGTAAAAAGCAGTACAACAGCTTTATTTATTGTCAAAAACGATGCCTGCTGCATGCTTAATTTAAGTGAACTGAGAATCACTTTTCTAAACATTACTGATTCACAATCTTTGTACCTAAAAATCATTTGCTAGTTGTAATATATAACTAGGCTGACCATATTGGCGCTTTAAAAAGGGACACATATGAAACATACATATGTCAGGGCTGTTTAAAGAAATGTTTTGAATAATGTTCAATTATAAGAACCCTGACAAATGTATTTTTCATATGTGTACCTTTTTAAAGCGGCAATATGGTCAGCCTATAAATAACAGACCTACATTTCTAAGTTGTTCTTTCATTTCTAAATCCATATAACAAAGTCACTTCATGAAGAACAACATTCAATGTTCAAAAAGCATTCCATTCATACAAATAAAATGTTCTTTGCACCCAAAGTGTCATTTTCATTTTCAGTTATAAAGTACTCTAAATTTGATATTGCCATATTCATAAAAATCTAACATAAGGTTTAATTATTGATTCATTATATTAATGTTTATGCTGTAGCAGAACCTCAAACACAGTGGCCTGGCCTAGCTCACAGCTTGAAGTGCATGTGGGTTTTGAGGGCATGGGGTCAATCAAGCAATTATTTGTTATTTTGCAATTTTTGGGCAGTTTGCGGGGATGGGTTAGCCTTATTAGTCTTTTCTTTGGATCAGATTAAAGAAGGGAATAGGCTGGAATATGGTGTATTGACTCATTGTCATTGATTATAAATTGTAAATAACATAGCTCTGTATAGTAGAGTTATGACCAAGTTTTTTTTGTTTTGTTGTTTTTTATATATATATATATATCGGGTCAAACCATTCAAGCCTCATAAATCCCTTTTGCATGTCTTCCTTAAACCATGTTCGTTGAATTTCTATCTGTACATATGGCTTGGATCATAGTGTGTTTCATGAAATATGGTTTAATGAAGGTAAATAGTATATTATTTTATTAAAGACATTGCTCAACACCAATATCAAGGTAAAAAATATATTTTTAACTGGAAAAAGAGTGATGTTTGTAGTAGGTGAAACCTTTTAGTGGACCAACAGAAATATGTTTATGGATGCAGTATAGAGCTTTTGAAATACCCAGACATTAAAGGATATGAAAGCAAAGTAGCTGAACAATAAACATTTTCATTTTCATTTAGTCTTCTAAATGTTATCACGCTTATTACAAACAACTTGTTTTTTTCCTGCAAGACCAGCATGGTTATCTGTGCTTTAATTCTTATAAAATACATTTGGTTATCTTTCTGCCTCTTTAAGCTGAATATAAGGACCTAATACATATTGCATTGTTTATACATTAGATATGAGCCCCAAAAAGATGTACAACTGGTTTCTTACCAATTGTTTTGCTAATATAGATATGTAAACATGGAAGCCATAGAGGACTGGCAACTTGTAGCTGTGAGCAATGTTTGTATCTCACCCTATGATCTAGTGGCACATAGTCACCTTAAAATTTTGAAATTGGGGTATAAGGCCAGTTTAGAAAGCACTAATCCTGTCTACTGGCCAACCCTCCCTGTATTACTGATACTTAGAGCAGAGTAAGATTAAAGATTAATTGTATTTGCAAGGAAAGTGTAATATTGTTTATTTTATTTATTGATGGTATTAAAAAGAAGAGAAGCGTCTCATTTATAGCATGTACTGCCTTGTATAGTTGCATGTAATTGATCAAATTCATAATCACATGATCAGATTTAAATGTCATATGACTGCAAGTTACACAAAGTTAGAAAAGAAAGTAGTAAAATATTTGCAGTAAATTCTAGATACAAAGGGCTTGATTTATCAATCATTTGGAAAATTCTCCTTTCTCTTCTCCTATATTTCTCTCCTCCGTATTTATCATAAAAAAGGGGCAGCAGCCCCGAAACGTTGCTGTTCACTCAATAAAAGTTCTTTCACATTTCTGAGTGCAAACATTACTTGCTTTTGATATTTACCTGGAGCTTGTGGGATTTGGCTCTATATGTCTGCACCTACCATGTTGTTTACGGACATTTGATGACTACAGGTGTGCTGGTCCTACCTCTGTGCTATTATCATAAAAACGTTGTTTATTTCTCCATTGGAGAGCTGAGGAGAACTAATAAAAAATTTCTCTAGTCCGATTAGTATCTTCTCCTTATTTATCACTGAAAATAAACAACTATTCTCCATGTCAGTCATATATAAGCAAATAGAAATCTTTATACAGCCTTCTTAGTAGCGTTGTTAACGCCCCTCATCAACGAACTGTGATGTAAGAAAATAGATCTACATTTTCTTTTGCCTAGATTACGAGTTTTGTCGGTAAGGTTGTGTGGTGCAACGCTGGTATTACGGGTTTTTAGAAACCCGCCGTTATCCGCAAAAAAGTGAGCATAGAGCAAAATTTAGCTCCATATCTCACCTCAATACCAGCTCTGCTTATGGTAGCGGTGGCTGGCAAAACGTGCTTGTGCACGATTTCCCCATAGGAATCATTGGGGGAGAGCCGGCTGAAAAAAAAACTAACACCTGCAAAAAAAGCAGCATAAAGCTCCTAACGCAGCCCCATTGATTCCTTAGGGGAAATACTTTTTATGTCTACACCTAACACCCTAACATGAACCCCGAGTCTAAACACCCCTAACCTTACACTTATTAACCCCTAATCTGCCGCCCCCGACATCGCCGCAACCTAAATTATATTATTAACCCCTAATCTGCCACTCTGGACACCGCCACCACCTACATTATATTTATGAACCCCTAATCTGCTGCCCCCAACATCGCCGAACCCTACATTATATTTATTAACCCCTAATCTGCCACCTCTAATGTCGCTGCAACCTAACTACATTTATTAACCCCTAATCTGCCGCCCACAACGTCGCCACCACTATATCAAATTTATTAACCCCTAAATCTAAGTCTAACCCTAACCCTTACACCCCCCTAACTTAAATATAATTTAAATAAATCTAAATAAAATAACTACAATTAACTAAATGATTCCTATTTAAAACTAAATACTTACCTATAAAATAAACCCTAAGATAGCTACAATATAACTAATAGTTACATTGTAGCTATTTTAGGATTTATTTTTATTTTACAGGCAACTTTGTATTTATTTTAACTAGGTAGAATAGTTAATAGCTACCTAGTTAAAATAAAGACAAATTTACCTGTAAAATAAATCCTAACCTAAGTTACAATTACACCTAACACTACACTATAATTAAATTAATTAACTAAATTAAATACAATTAATTACAATTAAATAAAATTAAATTAAATTATCTAACTAAATACAATTAAATACAATTTAAAAAAAAGTACGAAACCCCCCCACTAAATTACAGAAAATAATAAAATAATTACAAGTTTTTTAAACTAATTACACCTAATCTAATCCCCCTAATAAAATAAAAAAGCCCCCCCAAAATAATAAAAAGCCCTACCCTATACTAAATTACAAATAGCCCTTAAAAGGGCCTTTTGTGGGGCATTGCCCCAAAGTAATCAGCTCTATTACCTGTAAAAAAAGTACAATACCCCCCAACATTAAAACCCAACAGCCACACACACAACCCTACTCTAAAACCCACCCAATACCCCCTTAATAAAACCTAACACTAACCCCTTGAAGATCACCCTACTTTGAGAAGTCTTCACCCAGCCGGGCCGAAGTCCTCAACGAAGCCGGACGAAGTGATCCTCCAGACGGGCAGAAGTCTTCATCCAAGCCGGCCAGAAGAGGTCCTCCAGACGGGCAGAAGTCTTCATCCAGGCGGCATTTTCTATCGTCATCCATCCGGCGCAGAGTGGCTCCATCTTCAAGGCATCCGACGCAGATCATCCTCTTCCAACGAAGTCCAACTGAAGAATGAAAGTTCCTTTAAATGACGTCATCCAAGATGGCGTCCCATGAATTCCAATTGGCTGATAGAATTCTATCAGCCAATCGGAATTAAGGTAGAAAAAATTCTATTGGCTGATGCAATCAGCCAATAGGATTGAACTTCAATCCTATTGGTTGATTGCCTCAGCCAATAGGATTTTTTCTACCTTAATTCCGATTGGCTGATAGAATTCTATCAGCCAATCAGAATTCAAGGGACGCCATCTTGGATGACGTCATTTAAAGGAACCTTCATTCTTCAGTTGGACTTCGTTGGAAGAGGATGCTCCACGTCGGATGTCTTGAAGATGGAGCCGCTCCGTGCTGGATGGATGAAGATAGAAGATGCCGCCTGGATGGAGACGTCTGCCCGTCTGGAGGACCTCTTCTGGCCGGCTTGGATGAAGACTTCTGCCCGTCTGGAGCATCACTTCGTCTGGCTTCATTGAGGACTTTGGCCCGACTGGGTGAAGACTTCTCAAGGTAAGGTGATCTTCAAGGGGTTAGTGTTAGGTTTTATTAAGGGGGTATTGGGTGGGTTTTAGAGTAGGGTTGGGTGTGTGGGTGGTGGGTTTTAATGTTGGGGGGGTATTGTACTTTTTTTTACAGGTAATAGAGCTGATTACTTTGGGGCAATGCCCAGCAAAAGGCCCTTTTAAGGGCTATTTGTAATTTAGTATAGGGTAGGGCTTTTTATTATTTTGGGGGGCTTTTTTATTTTATTAGGGGGATTAGATTAGGTGTAATTAGTTTAAAAAACTTGAAATTATTTTATTATTTTCTGTAATTTAGTGAGGGGGTTTTCGTACTTTAGATAATTTTTTTAAATTGTATTTAATTGTATTTAGTTTAGGTAATTAATTTAATTATAGTGTAGTGTTAGGTGTAATTGTAACGTAGGTTAGGATTTATTTTACAGATAAATTTGTATTTATTTTAGCTAGGTAGTTATTAAATAGTTAATAACTATTTAATAACTATTCTACCTAGTCAAAATAAATATAAACTTGCCTGTAAAATAAAAATAAATCCTAAACTAGCTACTAACTATTAATTATATTGTAGCTATCTTAGGGTTTATTTTATTTTATAGTTTTAAATAGGAATAATTTAGTTAATGATAGTTATTTTATTTAGATTTATTTAAATTATATTTAAGTTAGGGGTTGTTAGGGTTAGACTTAGATTTAGGGGTTAATAAATGTAATATAGTTGAGGCGACATTGGGGGCGGCAGATTAGGGGTTAATAAATGTAGGTAGGTGTCGGCGATGTTAGGGACGGCAGATTAGGGGTTAATAAAATTTAACTAGTGTTTGCGATGCGGGAGGGCGGCGGTTTAGGGGTTAATATATTTATTATAGTGGCAGCGATGTCCGGTTCGGCAGATTAAGGGTAAAAATATTTTTTTAGTGTTTGCGATGTGGGGGGGGGGGGCTCGGTTTAGGAGTTAATAGTTAGTTTATGGGTGTTAGTGTACTTTTTAGCACTTTAGTTAAGAGTTTTATGCTGCGGCATTAGCCCATAAAACTATTAACTACTGACTTTTAAATGAGGTATCAGTCTTGACAGGAGAGGCTGTACCGCTCACCTTTTTGAAGACTCGTAATACCAGCGTTATGCAAGTCCCATTGAAAATATAGGATACGCAATTGACGTAAGTGGATTTGCGGTATTTTCGAGTCTGACCAAAAAAGTGAGCGGTATACCTGTAACTGCAAGACTTGTAATACCAGCAGTAGGAAAAAAGCAGCGTTGGGACGTCTCAACGCTGCTTTTTAACGTAAGACTCGTAATCTTTTTTGTATCTTATTTTTATAATTTTTTATAATTTTATAATTCTTTTGTATCTTATTTTTATGCCCCAATAGATATCATTTTTGTTCTCTGTTATATATTATTTTGGCACTCCATTATATTTTTTTTTTATCACGCCAATATAAATTATTATTGCGCTCCAATAACCATTATTATTGCGCTTTGTTATAGATAATTTGTTATAGATAATTTTTGCACCTTGTAGAGACCTTTTTTTGTGTAACTTCTTCTACAACTGATAGAGAATAGATTTTAATGCTGTTCTCCACAGTAGTTATGGAGGACTTTAATGCGGGAACTTTCAGGAGAACTTTCAGTCCTCCACAGGAGAATATAAATGATACATTTGTAACTAGGAGAATTAATGAGAACTATATGAAATACAACTAAAAGTATCTAATTTAACCCTTTTTTGGAGAACATGTTCTCCAAAGAGAGTAAGAACAGAGTAGGAGAATTTTATAGTCGAACTTGCCCGATTTTAGGCGTATTTTTGAATGATAAATAGGGGAATTATTTCTCATAAGAACTTTTAGGAGAAAATATAGTAGAATATGAATGATAAATTGAGCCCAAAATAGCATAATTTACATTTTTTAATAGATTATCTCAAGTGACAATATTGGGCATTACTATAAATATATATTAACTGATTATAGAAGTTAGCCACTCAATATTTTGACGCATAGTGAATTGGCAGCAATTTTTTTAACTGTCAGTTAAAATAATAAGCACTATTGTATTAGACTTTATACAATAATTATACAATATGATACATATTTCCTTGCTGGCTACTTTGTTGAAAATAAGTCTGCAGTCTTGATTCTTGTGATGGGCCTGCACTTTAAGGTTTATTGGTAATAAGGTCTTTTCCTTTTGCAAATATCAAGATGTGATAGAATTACGTATTTGTTTTGCACAGATCAAGAGATGGTGACTGCTTTTAGCACAGTTCCCTGCTGCTGCAATAGTCTGGCCATCCACTGACCTCTGTCAGGCTTGATGATCCCCTGCATGCAATACCATTGAAACAGTAGATTATTCCTGGTTTGGATCCCATGGGATAATCATTATGTGCTTGTGCTTTGTTCAAGATAGTGAGGATCTCCAGGGGACAGCTTCTCCTACTAAATGAAGACAAAAGTCCCCAATTTTCAAAACCTCTTATTCAAGTTACAGTAGTGACATGCTTCCATCATTTTATTTAACTTGTGCATTGACCACATGGCTTTTGTTTCTGTGAAAGTCCATGAGCTCCTCCTGTGAAACAGAGGACAAAACATGCAATAACACTATACTGGTGCTGCTGGCAATGCCCTATAACATATTATTTGATATAAATAAGTATATGGGCTAGAGTGCTGTGAAACACATGCATTATTACAGATTTATCCATGTTTTGTTAGATTTTTCCCTCTTATATTGTGTATATAATGCAATTGGCTTAACTCGTTCATATGGTAGTTATTCAAATAGACTGGAATGGCATAGAAAAAGAGTCATACATCATATTAACTGCATACATTTTTTTTTGCACAGTAAACTCTTATACATTGTAGCAGGGGTCAACATTGGACACCTTCTGCGGTCTTCAAAAATTTAAAAAAGTCCTGCCTTGTATATTCATGAGCTAGAGCAATCAATAAGTGAAGACTTTTTGTAGTGCTTGAATTTGGATTGCAACGCTTCTTTCTATTTTTTCGGGTCCAAAAAACACTTAAAAACACATTGCGAACAGCTCAAACTTAAAGTACTTATCAGTGGCTGAAAACCCACAGCTAAAGATCAGCCAAAACATGAGCTACCCCATTGATTAGCAATATAAGTGATAAATATTTTAGATCAGTGAGTTTTTATAAGAAGAAATCCAGCTCCGAAAAACAGGCCAATGGTGCTAGCAGCGGCCATATTAAGCATTTGTTCTGAGCCAAATCAAATAAATGCACATCCCTATTTGAAACTATTGGAAACAAAAAATTTCTTGATATTTTTTTCATAAAAGTTGTGAGAGTCCATGAGCCATTACTCCTGAGATACTCCTGGCCACTAGGAGGAAGCAAAGATTACCAAAACTCTGAGAGTACTTAATCCCTCTCACCTCTCTGGTATATTAGTCCTATCTTTGCCTCCCAGTTGGAAGGTGAAGAATAGAGGTGCTCCAGATTCTTCATTGAGAGAGGTTCTCAGACCGTTGTGAGGCCCATTTTCCCCTCAGAAAGCTGTTATTGTGAGACAGAGGGGAGATTGGAGTTTTAAGTAGTGGTACAATTACTCTCAGGGAAGATGTTAGTCACAAGCCTGCCAAAGGCTCCTCCTGTTGGGTCACTGATACTCTTGACATCAATCCTCTGCTGTGACATGCACAGCATAGGATGGGCTCTCTACTTGAAGCAGTCTTTTTTTGCAGTTGTGGGTAAGCACGGTAGAGTGGGTGCATCTAAAGGTAAGTAAGAATATTCATGCACTCTCATAGTCCACAGGTTATTAGCAGGAACAAGGTACAAATGTTCGGGAGCACTAATTCCTCCTTACCTCAGTGGTTCCAGGCAGTGTTTCTTCAGTGCAGCACAATGAAGAGCATTTCTGCTCTATCACTAGATCCAATCCAATGCACAAAAAGATTCTTAGCACAACCAGTATAAAAACGTTCTCTTTTTATTAATTATGGACCAGATTATGTGGGTTCGCAAATGTTTGTGCGCAAGCGATAAGGGGGTTATAATAACACCATCTAATAACAATTGTTTTAAAAAATGTTTACACGCAAAAGATAATAGGGCTCAAAGATATGAGATCTTAGGTGTTAGAAAAAAAAGGCATGCAAAGGGCTAAAATAATCTATATACATGTGCATGTCTAAAGATGTATATGTATGTAAATATATAAATTTATCTATATATGTGTACATATGTATTTATATGTGTATATATGTATTTACAGACATATATACACATATAAAAACATAAATACATTTGTACACATATAAGACATATATTTAAGTACATTGGAGCCCTTTGCAGTTAAAGGGACACTGAACCCAAATTTATTATTTTGTGATTCAGATAGAGCATACAATTTTAAACAACTTTCTAATTTACTCCTATTCTCATTTTTTCTTCGTTCTCTTGCTATCTTTATTTGAAAAATAAGGCATCAATGCTTTTATCCACCAATCAACAACAACCCAGGTTGTTCACCAAAAATGGGCCAGCATCTAAACTTACATTCTTGCATTTCAAATAAAGATACCAAGAGAATGAAGAAAATTTGATAATAGGAGTAAATTAGAAAGTTGCTTAAAAGTTCATGCTCTATATGAATCACACAATAAAAAATGTGGGTTCAGTGTCCCTTTAAGTAGATAAAAAAACATAAAAAAGCATATTTATGCAATATTCAATTCATGTTGTTATACTGTGTAAATATATCCCCCTCAATGTAAGTGTAAAAAGTCTATTTCTGTCAATCCACCTACAGTCAGTTTAACAAGCATTTCTGAATCTCACAAGATCAGATAAGCTAAATAACTTTCAATGACTCAGACTCTAACCCCTCAGTTTGTCTTCTGAACCTGATAAACAGGAATCAGTCACTGATCAAGATTCAGATTTATCCTCTTTTATGTTTAGAATTGCACTTTTTGTACACTACTAAGGCCTAGATTTAGAGTTCGGCGGTAGCCGTCAAAACCAGCGTTAGAGGCTCCTAACGCTGGTTTTGGGCGCCCGCTGGTATTTGGAGTCAGTGATTAAAGGGTCTAACGCTCACTTTTCAGCCGCGACTTTTCCATACCGCAGATCCCCCTACGCCATTTGCGTAGCCTATCTTTTCAATGGGATCTTTCTAACGCTGGTATTTAGAGTCGTTTCTGCAGTGAGCGTTAGAGCTCTAACGACAAAATTCCAGCCGCCTGAAAATAGCAGGAGTTAAGAGCTTTCTGGCTAACGCCGGTTTATAAAGCTCTTAACTACTGTACCCTAAAGTACACTAACACCCATAAACTACCTATGTACCCCTAAACCGAGGTCCCCCCACATCGCCGCCACTCGATTAAAATTTTTAACCCCTAATCTGCCGACCGCCACCTACGTTATACTTATGTACCCCTAATCTGCTGCCCCTAACACCGCCGACCCCTGTATTATATCTATTAACCCCTAACTTGCCCCCCACAACGTCGCCGCAAGCTACTTAAAATAATTAACCCCTAATCTTCCGACCGCAAATCGCCGCCACCTACGTTATACTTATGTACCCCTAATCTGCTGCCCCTAACACCGCCGACCCCTGTATTATATCTATTAACCCCTAACTTGCCCCCCACAACGTCGCCGCAAGCTACTTAAAATAATTAACCCCTAATCTTCCGACCGCAAATCGCCGCCACCTACGTTATCCCTATGTACCCCTAATCTGCTACCCCTAACATCGCCGACCCCTATGTTATATTTATTAACCCCTAATCTGCCCCCCACAACGTCGCCGACACCTACCTACACTTATTAACCCCTAATCTGCCGAGCGGACCTGAGCGCTACTATAATAAAGTTATTAACCCCTAATCCGCCTCACTAACCCTATCATAAATAGTATTAACCCCTAATCTGCCCTCCCTAACATCGCCGACACCTACCTTCAATTATTAACCCCTAATCTGCCGACCGGAGCTCACCGCTATTCTAATAAATGTATTAACCCCTAAAGCTAAGTCTAACCCTAACACTAACACCCCCCTAAGTTAAATATAATTTTTATCTAACGAAATAAATTAACTCTTATTAAATAAATAATTCCTATTTAAAGCTAAATACTTACCTGTAAAATACACCCTAATATAGCTACAATATAAATTATAATTATATTATAGCTATTTTAGGATTAATATTTATTTTACAGGCAACTTTGTAATTATTTTAACCAGGTACAATAGCTATTAAATAGTTAAGAACTATTTAATAGTTACCTAGTTAAAATAATTACAAATTTACCTGTAAAATAAATCCTAACCTAAGATATAATTAAACCTAACACTACCCTATCAATAAAATAATTAAATAAACTACCTACAATTACCTACAATTAACCTAACACTACACTATCAATAAATTAATTAAACACAATTGCTACAAATAAATAACATTAAATAAACTATCTAAAGTACAAAAAATAAAAAAGAACTAAGTTACAGAAAATAATAAAATATTTACAAACATAAGAAAAATATTACAACAATTTTAAACTAATTACACCTACTCTAAGCCCCCTAATAAAATAACAAAGCCCCCCAAAATAAAAAATTCCCTACCCTATTCTAAAATACAAATATTACAAGCTCTTTTACCTTACCAGCCCTGAACAGGGCCCTTTGCGGGGCATGCCCCAAGAATTTCAGCTCTTTTGCCTGTAAAAAAAAACATACTATACCCCCCCCCCAACATTACAACCCACCACCCACATACCCCTAATCTAACCCAAACCCCCCTTAAATAAACCTAACACTACCCCCCTGATGATCTTCCTACCTTGTCTTCACCATGCCAGGTTCACCGATCCGTCCTGGCTCCAAGATCTTCATCCAACCCAAGCGGGGGCTAGACATCCACTGAAGAAGTCCAGAAGAGGGTCCAAAGTCTTCCTCCTATCCGGCAAGAAGAGGACATCCGGACCGGCAAACATCTTCTCCAAGCGGCATCTTCTATCTTCTTCCATCCGATGACGACCGGCTCCATCTTGAAGACCTCCAGCGCGGATCCATCCTCTTCTTCCGACGACTAGACGACGAATGACGGTTCCTTTAAGGGACGTCATCCAAGATGGCGTCCCTCGAATTCCGATTGGCTGATAGGATTCTATCAGCCAATCGGAATTAAGGTAGGAATTTTCTGATTGGCTGATGGAATCAGCCAATCAGAATATAGTTCAATCCGATTGGCTGATCCAATCAGCCAATCAGATTGAGCTCGCATTCTATTGGCTGATCGGAACAGCCAATAGAATGCGAGCTCAATCTGATTGGCTGATTGGATCAGCCAATCGGATTGAACTATATTCTGATTGGCTGATTCCATCAGCCAATCAGAAAATTCCTACCTTAATTCCGATTGGCTGATAGAATCCTATCAGCCAATCGGAATTCGAGGGACGCCATCTTGGATGACGTCCCTTAAAGGAACCGTCATTCGTCGTCTAGTCGTCGGAAGAAGAGGATGGATCCGCGCTGGAGGTCTTCAAGATGGAGCCGGTCGTCATCGGATGGAAGAAGATAGAAGATGCCGCTTGGAGAAGATGTTTGCCGGTCCGGATGTCCTCTTCTTGCCGGATAGGAGGAAGACTTTGGACCCTCTTCTGGACTTCTTCAGTGGATGTCTAGCCCCCGCTTGGGTTGGATGAAGATCTTGGAGCCAGGACGGATCGGTGAACCTGGCATGGTGAAGACAAGGTAGGAAGATCATCAGGGGGGTAGTGTTAGGTTTATTTAAGGGGGGTTTGGGTTAGATTAGGGGTATGTGGGTGGTGGGTTGTAATGTTGGGGGGGGGGTATAGTATGTTTTTTTTTACAGGCAAAAGAGCTGAACTTCTTGGGGCATGCCCCGCAAAGGGCCCTGTTCAGGGCTGGTAAGGTAAAAGAGCTTGTAATATTTGTATTTTAGAATAGGGTAGGGAATTTTTTATTTTGGGGGGCTTTGTTATTTTATTAGGGGGCTTAGAGTAGGTGTAATTAGTTTAAAATTGTTGTAATATTTTTCTTATGTTTGTAAATATTTTATTATTTTCTGTAACTTAGTTCTTTTTTATTTTTTGTACTTTAGATAGTTTATTTAATGTTATTTATTTGTAGCAATTGTGTTTAATTAATTTATTGATAGTGTAGTGTTAGGGTAATTGTAGGTAGTTTATTTAATTATTTTATTGATAGGGTAGTGTTAGGTTTAATTATATCTTAGGTTAGGATTTATTTTACAGGTAAATTTGTAATTATTTTAACTAGGTAACTATTAAATAGTTCTTAACTATTTAATAGCTATTGTACCTGGTTAAAATAATTACAAAGTTGCCTGTAAAATAAATATTAATCCTAAAATAGCTATAATATAATTATAATTTATATTGTAGCTATATTAGGATTTATTTTACAGGTAAGTATTTAGCTTTAAATAGGAATTATTTATTTAATAAGAGTTAATTTATTTCGTTAGATAAAAATTATATTTAACTTAGGGGGGTGTTAGTGTTAGGGTTAGACTTAGCTTTAGGGGTTAATACATTTATTAGAATAGCGGTGAGCTCCGGTCGGCAGATTAGGGGTTAATAATTGAAGGTAGGTGTCGGCGATGTTAGGGAGGGCAGATTAGGGGTTAATACTATTTATGATAGGGTTAGTGAGGCGGATTAGGGGTTAATAACTTTATTATAGTAGCGCTCAGGTCCGCTCGGCAGATTAGGGGTTAATAAGTGTAGGTAGGTGTCGGCGACGTTGTGGGGGGCAGATTAGGGGTTAATAAATATAACATAGGGGTCGGCGATGTTAGGGCAGCAGATTAGGGGTACATAGGGATAACGTAGGTGGCGGCGGTTTACGGAGCGGCAGATTAGGGGTTAAAAGTGTAATGCAGGGGTCAGCGATAGCGGGGGCGGCAGATTAGGGGTTAATAAGTGTAAGGTTAGGGGTGTTTAGACTCGGGGTACATGTTAGGGTGTTAGGTGCAGACTTAGGAGGTGTTTCCCCATAGGAAACAATGGGGCTGCGTTAGGAGCTGAACGCTGCTTTTTTGCAGGTGTTAGGTTTTTTTTCAGCTCAAACAGCCCCATTGTTTCCTATGGGAGAATCGTGCACGAGCACGTTTTTGATGCCGGCCGCGTCCGTAAGCAACTCTGGTATCGAGAGTTGCATTTGCGGTAAAAATGCTCTACGCTCCTTTTTTGGAGCCTAACGCAGCATTTGTTTGAACTCTCGATACCAGAGTTAAATTTATGGTGCGGCCAGAAAAAAACCCGCGGAGCGTTAACAGCCCTTTTACCGCCGAACTCTAAATCTAGGCCTAAATGAGGTATTATGTACTTTAAGTGTCTAAGACCTTAACCACCTGAAAGTTAAAAAAAAAAATCTATCAAGCAATTTAATTTGATTTTCAAGCATGCTGCTAAGTCTACAGATCTTTTACTAGATTAATATCTAAGGACCAGACCTTAAAGATATATATTGCTTTCTGGTTTCTAGTATAGAACTTTGGAGAACTTTTCCAAATGTGGATAGAACAGTTTCCACTTTAGCTTTCTGCACTGCTATTCCTTTATAGGATAGAACATCTTACAAGGAACCTATAAACTGAAGGCATTTCCTATTTAATCAAGCTTTTAGCTTTGCTTGTGTTGTAGCAGTCTTCACTCTTTTGGTGTGACATTTTACCTGCTCAAATATCAGATGATTCATTATGGAGTTTTTCAAAAACTTCTATGGTCAGTTAATACCTTCTCTTGTGATATATTCAACTTCAATGCTAAGAATGTGGCATTAGCAGATTTTTGACCAGTGGCTGAAATTGTGGTTGGTTGATACTGTTTTTTTTAAATGTACACTTTTATCTATTCTTTTTCTAGGAAGAATTTTGTTTGGATCTTATCTACTTTCCATTATTTTATTTTTTTGTGGAAAAGGTTTTTTTTCTCTCTCAGGCCAAATATTCAAAAGGCCTTCTTCATTTACTAAATCAGTATGAAGGGTGCCCCTGATCCAAATACACTTAGGGCAGAAGGTCTGGTCACAACCTGGTCAAGATCCATGGATTATAATCTTAGGTTTTCTAGGGATATGGAATAGGCTTTACTAGATGAATGTTTTTTCTGTTTCATGTTCCAAAGAACCCTGTATAATAGATGGAAAATATTCATGATTCCATTGACTATTAATCAATAGTCAATATATTAGCAGTTGATATTGCAGTATAGATATATAGTTTTCAGCATGCACACATATATTTAGTATAAATATGTTTGGCGCATATATGCCTTTAATGAAAATGCCTTTTAGAAGTTTCTCTTCTGTTTTTTCATTGTTTTGCTCTGCTTCTTTCCCAGAGAGTAGCCCCTTATCTACTGTAGAAAGCAGGCTACTACTTTCCACTGTTGTGAGAGAACCTTGCGGTGAGCTGTGTCTGTGAGAGAATTTTGCTGTGTTTCATTTTTTTATGAGAAACTCTATTCTATTAAGTAAAGCATTGCTACTAAATATGATTGACATAACACGTAGACACGCCTGCTACTGTTTAATTAGTAGAACTTGCTAAGGTGTGTGGTTTTGTTTTAGACTAGACTGGATTAGTTTGGACTAAATTAGAGTGATGAATGGTGTGATCGAGGAGTGGTTGAAGAAAGAGGACATCTGACAGAGAATATACCTGTAACATTTGCAATGTTCTAAAGCTAAGCAATGCATTTCAGTTTAATTATGGCCTTGCTTGAAAAGCTGATTACTGATTAATATGTTTGTAATATAATTATACTGCACTGCATTTTTGTGTGGACTTTCATTTTTTTTGTCTGTATTACAGTGAGTGCACCCAGTCTCAGGACAACACACCCTGTAAAGGCCAAAGCATTTGTCTGTCCTTTGTAGATCTGGAATATTCCTTGTGATAGTTCCAGTATCTCTGTTGGAAAAAGGTGAAGGTTTTTATTTTAATCTTTTTATCCCATTAAGGAGGAGACTTACAGTCCTATTCTAGATGTCTAAACCTTAAACAAGTATTTCAGGGTTCCTACTTTCAAAATGGATAACTTTCTGTCTATTCTACCTTTTGTTCAGCAGGAGTATTATATGTTTCTGATAGTATTGTAGGATGCTTACCTTTATATTTCTACCCACATAGACCACCTCCAGTTTCTAAGTTTTGTTGCCCTACTGTTGATTTAACTACAGCTCCCAGAATTTTACTAAGGTTCTTGGAACTTTTTCTGTATTGAGTGCACAAGGTATTTTGGTGGTTCTATGCCTGGATGATATTTTTTCCTTAGCAGTATATCATTCTAACAGACGTTTGTTGCTTCTTTGCAAAATTGGTAGGAGAATCAATATTCCAAAGTGTTCTCTATTTTCTAGGAGTCACTAAACTCAATTTCAATAAGATACAGCTTGTGCAAGAGTTTCCAATCCTGCAGTAGCTTAATGCATGTTAGGTTTGGTGATTACAGCATCAGATGTTATTCCATTTGCATGCTCTGACAATGGTGCAAGCACTTCACTCAATTTTCTCTGAGAATCCTCTTGGATTCCAACCAAAACAGTCCCTGTCCTGGTGGATATATCACTAGTCCTTTTTTGTTGAGGTGTCCTTTTGTATGTCTGAATGTAAATGCTGGAGAGAAACCATCCAAGACGTGCACATATTAAAACATCAAATCCTTTATTTCTCCATTAAAACAAACAGGGCAGACACCACTCCAAATGCCACAGCTGTGATCCGACGCATTTCCTGCCTCATTCGTCAGGGGTACTCTCAGCTGTCTCATATCCTCCTTAAATACACACCTAGCATACCTCTGCCTTAAAGGAATATACACATTGTAAATCATAATAAAATTAAATGAAAATACAAAATGAAATTTGCATTATTTGAGTGTCACCAGTAGCTTATCTTATGAAAAAATATATTTTGTATATTTATATATATTATGTTAAACTGACAATAATAGTGACTCACTATATAATCAAGTATACACGGCAAATAGAGAACAATTGTCCCTATCCTATATCAATAAGAGTACAGTATATTATCTCCCATCCTATAGTTGATCTCTCTCTCTCTCTAACCTTATTATATAGCTTTCAAACCTGTAAATAGTTTTACATCATATATTTAATTTATACCCAGATGGACTACCAGTTTGTAATGTATAAATCCAGTATACCTCTTTTCTGTCAAGTGCTAGCATTCTATCCCCACCTGTTATTAGCTTCGGTACCTGGTCAATACGCTGAAACTCAAATAATGAACAAATGTAATCCATTTGCACCTTATCATAGAGTTGTCCCACTCTGTGAGATGCAAAATGTCTTGCTGCAGGTGTTTTCAGTATTTCTGCTTCCAATGATAAGAGATGTTCTCTGATCCTATACTTTAATAAACATGTAGTTCTTTCTGTATACTGACATTTACATACTTTACAAGTAATCAAGTATACCACAAATCTAGAGTTACAGTCTAAGTGTTGGGTAATGGTAAACTCCTTATGTGTAACAGTGGAAACAAATTTATCCCAATTTCTATCATGACTACAGGATTTACACGGTTGACCTCCAGACTTAAAACTACTACTCCTTTTGCTTAGCTTCTTCATGCTACCTGGATCAACTTTAGATAAAAAAAACTCTCTTAAGGGTATTTTCTATAGTTTCTGCTTTTCTGGAGGCACATCTTATTCCTTTCTCTACTACTTCCCGAAATGTAAGATCATTCTTCATGATAGACAAATATTTCTGTATTTTGCAAACTTCTGTATATTGTTTGCTATACCTAGTTGAGAAGGTTAAGATATTTTTTTTATCTATTCCTACATTTCTTTCTCTATCCTTAATAAATAACTCCCTATCCATACTCAATACTTCTTTCATTGTTTTAGTTAATTTGTTTCCATCATAACCTCTGCCTGTGTTCTATATTTGTTGTGTCTGTTCAATTCCTTCATATCCGCATAAACTGGCCTTTTGGAATTCCCTTCTTCACACATCTAGGATGACTTGAATCTGCTCTCAATATGATATTCCCAGATATATCTTTCCTAAAGATCTCTGTCTCAAGCCGATTATCCATCTCATCTGCTTTGATTTTTAGGTCATGAAAATTAATCTCCTTTTCTGAACTAGAATACGTAAATTTCAGATTCTTTACATTATTAATTAGATACTGGATAAATTCTTGTATACTTTCAATATTCCCCTTCCAGATTATAAAAAAGTTTGTCTATAAATCTAGTATAGAACATAATGTATTCCTTAAAGGGATTATTGTCAGAAAAGACTTTATCTGATTCGAAGTGCCCAAGATACATCTGAACAGGACATTAACCACTACAGATGCAAGTTTCTTAGGTTGGGATTGCAGTGTGGGGGTTCAGGAGTACACATGGAGTTTGGTTTTCTGAGGAGGCAAGGCAACCAAGTATTTTATTGAAACTCTGTGCAATCTTCAGGGCCCTTCAGAGCTGCCTATTCTGAAAAGAGAGACGTATCTGCTTTTACAATCAGACAATTTTACAGCAGTGGTTTATATCAATAATCAAGGGAGAACTTATTGTTTTCCTAGTAGTTAAAGAGGTTTCTCAAATTTTGAATTGGACAGAGATCAATCGCTGTAAAATTTCAGCATTTCATATCCTAGATGTGAACAATTGGGAAGCAGATTATTTCAGTTGAAAATCCCTTCATTCAGGGCATTGGCCTCTACATCTTCCAGAGATAGACCTGATAGCTTTTAGTTTAAACATCAAGCTTCCAGATATTTTGCAATATCCAAAGATCCTGAGGTGGAGTCTGTAGATGATTTAGCAATTCCTTGGTTATTTATCTTGCAAACATCTTTTCTATAATTTGTCTGCTGACAAGTGTGATAGCTCGGATCATATAGGAACACTCATCTGTAATTCTGATTGCTCCAGCTTGGCCACATAGAACTTTTGGTTTTCAGATCAGATACAGATATCTAGCTTTCTTCAGTGGTATATTTCACTAGGCCACCACCCACCTTTTCTAGGTCCTTTTTATTATCAATATCTTTCAACTTGAGGTCCTGAAGATTTAACAATTATTTTTTTTAGGTTTCTCTGATGCTGTAGTAGATACTTTGTTTCAGGCAAGAAAGCCTGTTATGAGAAAATCACATGATTTGGAAAGTTTTTTATTCCTGGTATGGAAAATATGTTTTCAGCTGGCATCTCAAGAATTCTTCAATTTCTGCAAGAAGGTTTAGATAAAGGTTTATCTGCTTTATTTCAGTTTTAGTCAGGTTTAAACCAGTCATTAAACATTTCTCTTCCTTGGAACCTTAAAGGGACAGTCTATTCTAGAATGTTTAATGTTTAAAAAGATAGATAATCCCTTTATTACCCATTCCCCAGTTTTGCATAACCAACACAGTTATATTAATACAAATATTACCACTGTGATTACCTTGTATCTAAGCCTCTGTAGACTTCCCCCTTATATCAGTGCTTTTGACAGACATGCAGTTTAGCCAATCAGTGCAGACTTCTAAATAACTCCACAGGAGTAAGCACAATGTTATCTTTATGAAACACATGAACTAGCTGTCTAACTGTGAAAAACGTTCAAAATGCTCTGAGCTAAGAGGTGGTTTTCAACGGTTTTAGAAATCAGTTTGAGCCTACCTAGGTTTAGTTTTTCAAAAATACCACCAAGGGAACAAAGCAAATTTGATGATAAAAGTAAATTAGAAAATTATTTACAATTGCATGCCCTATCTGAATCTTGAAAGTTTAATTTTGACTAGACTGTCTCTTTAATTTGGTTTTTAAGAGGGTTTTTTCAAGGTATTTTCTTTTGAACTTATGTATAGTTCGGACATTCAGCTTCTACTTTGGAAGGTCTTGTATTTTTTAGCAATATCTTCTAACAGAAGATTTCTGATTTCTCTGCTTTTTCTTGTGAGCCTTTTCTACTTACAAACCTCAATTTATTTTTTTATTTTTTTCTCTGATCCACGAAAAAGTAAAAAAAGCCATAGCGGTTATT